>NW_006773982.1:0-12727 GCF_000442215.2 Lipotes vexillifer | reverse complement strand
CTCCCTTTCCCTATGCCAGGCTTTCGCTAGATTCCCAACATCTCTGGCCAGGATTACTGCAATGGTCTTCTAACTAGCTTCCAGGCAAGCCTTCCACTGCAGTCAGCAAACACTCTGCAAAGGACAAATCTACAAAAACCCCCTAACGTCTTCTGAGTGGCTGGATTTCCATCACTCAAAGTCCCTTAAACTATGGAGAAATGATTTAAGGCCAAAGATCAGATATATATTTGTCTTTATGTTCTTCTGTTTGGTTTAATTTTTACATTAACACTTTAATGCACCTGGAGTGTTTCCTATGAGATGAAAAACAAAAATTATTTTCCAAATAGATACCCAACTCTCTAGGCACTTTTCTTGAGCGATCCTGCTCTTGCCCTCTGACCTGTTTTCCCTCGTGTCATGTAAGTTACTGATTCAGACACCAGGGTCTGTTCCTGAGCTCACAGCTCCATCCTGTTGCTTTCTCTGCTTATTCCTTCCCAAACACAACTGTGATGGAAGGAATGGAGCACCTATATCAGATAGGTTTAACTACTTTGCAAATACCCAAAATTGCTCTATCCATTTTTATTAGTTTGTTCTTCCAGGTAAATGTTTTTATTACATGTGTACATAATTATTTTACTGTAGTAAGAATATAATATCAAAATAGGGCAGAGATACTATATACACCCACATAGAAAATTAGCTATTGATGGAAAATATTTACATTTGAATAGCAATCAAAACTAAAATTTGGGTTTTTTCCTCTATTTTCAATTTCGTTAAGAGGGGTTTTTTTGTTTGTTTTGTTTTTATTTTTGAATTTTCTTTTATTTATTTTTTTATACAGCAAGTTCTTATTAGTCATCCATTTTATACATATCAGTGTATACATGTCAATCCCGATCTCCCAATTCATCACACAACCACCATCACCCACCGCTTTCCCCCCTCGGTGTCCATATGATTGTTCTCTACATCTGTCTCTCAATTTCTGCCCTGCATACTGGTTCATCTCTACAATTTGTCTAGGCTCCACATATATGGGTTATTATGTGATATTTGTTTTTTTCTTTCTGACTCACTTGACTCTGTGTGACAGTCTCTAGATTGATGCACGTCTATACAAATGATCCAATTATGTTCCTTTTATGGCTGAGTAATATTCCATTGTATGTATGTACCACATCTTCTTTATCCATTCGTCTGTCAATGGGCATTTAAGTTGCTTCCATGACCTAGCTATTGTAAATAGTGCTGCAATGAACATTGGGGTGCATGTGTCTTCTTGAGTTACTGTTTTCTCTGGGTATATGCCGAGTAGTGGGATTTCTGGGTCACATGGTAATTCTATTTTTCTATTCTACTGTTCTCCATAGTGGCTGTATCAATTTACATTCCCACCAACAGTGCAAGAGGGTTCCCTTTTCTCCATACCCTCTCGAGCATTTGTTGTTTGTAGATTTTCTGATAATGCCCATTCTAACTGGTGTGAGGTGATACCTCATTGTAGTTTTGATTTGCATTTCTCTAATAATTAGTGATGTTGAACAGCTTTCCATGTGCTTCTTGGCCATCTGTATGTCTTCTTTGGAGAAATGTCTGTTTAGGTCTTCTGCCCATTTTTGGATTGGGTTGTTTGTTTTTTCAATATTGAGCTGCATGAGCTGTTCATATATTTTGGAGATTAATCCTTTGTCCGTTGATTCGTTTGCAAATATTTTCTCCCATTCTGAGGGTTGTCTTTTCATCTTGTTTGTAGTTTCCTTTGCTTCGCAAAAGCTTTTAACTTTCATTAGGGCCCATTTGTTTATTTTTATTTTATTTCCATTACTCTAGGAGGTGGAACAAGAAATATCTTACTGTGATTTATGTTAAAGAGTGTTCTTCCTGTTTTCCTCTAAGAGTTATATAATGTCCAGTCTTACATTCAGGTCTCTAATCCATTTTGAGTTTATTTTTGTGTATGGTGTTAGGCAGTGTTCTAATTTCATTCTTTTACATGTAGCTCTCAAATTTTCCCAGCACCACATATTGAAAAGACTATCTTTTCTCCAATGTATATCCTTGCCTCCTGTGTCATAGATTAGTTGACCATAGTTGTGTGGGTTTACCTCTGGGCTTTCTATCCTGTTCCATTGATCTATATTTCTGTTTTTGTGCCAGTACCATATTGTCTTGATTACTGTAGCTTTGTAGTATAGTCTGAAGTCAGGGGATCTGATTCCTCCAGCTCCATTTTTTTCCCTCAAGACTGCTTTGGCTATTTGGGGTCTTTTGTGTCTGCATACAAATTTTAAGATTTTCTGTTCTAGTTCTGTAAAAAAATGCCATTGGTAATTTGAGAGGGATTGCATTGAATCTGTAGATTGCTTTGGGTAGGATAGTAATTTTCACAATATTGATTCTTCCAATCCAAGAACATGGTATATCTCTCCATCTGTTGGTATCATCTTTAATTTCTTTCAACGGTGTCTTATAGCTTTCTGCATACAGGTCTTTTGTCTCCCTGGGTAGGTTTATTCCTAGGTATTTTATTCTTTTTGTTGCAATAGTAAATGGGAGTGTTTCCTTACTTGCTCTTTCTGACCTTTCGTTGTTAGTGTATAGGAATGCAAGAGATTTCTGTGCATTAATTTTGAATCCTGCAACTTTACCAAATTCATTGATTAGCTCTAGTAGTTTTCTTGTGGCATCTTTAGGGTTCTCTATGTATAGTATCATGTCATCTGCAAACAGTGAAAGTTTTACTTCTGCTTTTCCTATTTGCATTACTTTTATTTCTTTTTCTTCTCTGATTGCCGTGGCTAGGACTTCCAAAACTATATTGAATAATAGTGGTGAGAGTGGACATCCTTGTCTCGTTCCTGATCTTAGAGAAAATGCTTCCAGTTTTTCACCATTGAGAATAATGTTTGCTGTGGGTTTGTAATATATGGCCTTTATCATGTTGAGGTAGGTTCCCTCTATGCCCACTTTCTGGAGAGTTTTTATCACAAATGGGTGTTGAATTTTGTCAAAAGCTTTTTCTGTATCTATTAAGATGATCACATGGTTATTATTCTTCAATTTGTTAATATGGTGTATCACATTGATTGATTTGCATATATTGAAGAATCCTTGCATCCCTGGGATAAATCCCACTTGGTCATGGTATATGATCCTTTTAACATGTTGGATTCTGTTTGCTAGTATTTTGTTGAGGATTTTTGCATCTATATTCATCAGTGATATTCGTCTGTAATTTTCTTTTTTTGTAGTATGTTTTTCTGGTTTTGGTATCAGAGTGATGGTGGCCTCATAGAATGAGTGTGGGAGTGTTCCTTCCTCTGCAATTTCTTGGAAGAGTTTGAGAAGGTTGGGTGTTACCTCTCTCTAAATGTTTGATAGAATTCACCTCTGAAGCCATCTGGTCCTGGACTTTTGTTTGTTGGAAGATATTTAATCACAGTTTCAATTTCATTACTTGTGGTTGATCTGTTCATATTTTCTATTTCTTCCTGGTTCAGTCTTCAGAGATTATACCTTTATAAGAATTTGTCCATTTCTTCCAGGTTTTCCATTTTACTGGCATAGGGTTGCTTGTAGTAGTCTCTTAGGATGCTTTGTATTTCAGCAGTGTCTGTTGTAACTGCTCCTTTTTCATTTCTAATTTTATTGATTTGAGCCCTCCCCCTCTTTATCTTAATAAGTCTGGCTAATGCTTTATCAATTTTGTTTATCTTCTCAAAAAACCAGCTTTTAGTTTTATTGATCTTTGCTATTATTTTCTTTGTTTCTATTTCATTTATTTCTGCCTTGATCTTGATGATTTCTTTCCTTCTCTAACTTTGGGTTTTGTTTGTTCTTCTTTCTCTAGTTCCTTTGGGTGTAACGTTATACAGTTTGAGTTTTTTCTTTTTTCTTGAGGTAGGCTTGTATAGCTATAAAATTCCCTCTAAGAACTGCTTTTGCTGCATCCCATAGGTTTTGATCCTCGTGTTTTCTTTATCATTTGTCTCTAGGTATTTTTTTATTTCCTCTTTGATTTCTTCAGTGCTCTCTTGATTATTTAGTAACGTATTGTTTAGCCCCCATGTGTTTGTGTTTTTTACATTTTTTCCCCTGTAATTGATTTCTAATCTCATAGCATTGTGGTCAGAAAAGATGCTTGATATGATTTCAATTTTCTTAAATTTACTGAGGCTTGATTTGTGACCCAAGTTGTGATCTATCCTGGAGAATGTTCTGTGCGCACTTGAGAAGAGAGTATAATCTGCTTTTTTGGATGGAATGTCCTATAAATATTAATTAAATCTATCTAGTCTATTGTGGCATTTAAAGCCTGTGTTTCCTTATTAATTTTCTGTTTGGATGATCTGCCCATTGGTGTGAGTTGTTAAAATCCCCACTATTATTGTGTCACTGTCGATTTCCTCTTTTATAGCTGTTAGCAGTTGCTTTATATATTGTGGTGCTCCTATGTTGGGTGCATATATATTTATAATTGTTATATCTTCTTCTTAGACTGATCCCTATGTAGTGTCCTTCCTTGTCTCTTGTAACATTCTTTATTTTAAAGTCTATTTCATCTGATACGACTATTGCTACTCCAGCTTTCTTTTGATTTCCATTTGCATGGAATATCTTTTTCCATCCCCTCACTTTCAGTCTGAATGTGTCCCTAGGTCTGAAGTGGGTCTCTTGTAGACAGCATATATATGGGTCTTGTTTTTGTATCCATTCAGCAAGCCTCTGTCTTTTGGTTGGAGCATTTAATCCATTCACATTTAAGGTAATTATTGATATGTATTTCCTATGACCATTTTCTTAATTGTTTTGAGTTTGTTCTTGTATGTCCTTTTCGTCTCTTGTGTTTCCCACTTAGAGAAGTTCCTTTAGCATTTGTTGTAAAGCTGGTTTGGTGGTGCTGAATTCTCTTAGCTTTTGCTTGTCTGTAAAGCTTTTGATTTCTCCATCGAATCTGAATGAGATCCTTGCCAGTTAGAGTAATCTTGGTTGTAGGTTCTTCCCTTTCATCTCTTTATGTATATCATGCCACTCCCTTCTGCCTTGTGGAGTTTCTGCTGAGAAATCAGCTGTTAACCTGTGGGAGTTCCCTTGTGTGTTGTTTGTTATTTTTCCCTTGGTGCTTTCAATAATTTTTCTTTGTCTTTAATTTTTGCCAGTTTGATTACTATGTGTCTCAGTGTGTTTCTCCTTGGGTTTATCCTGTATGGGACTCTCTGCACTTCCTGGACTTGGGCGTCTATTTCCTGTTCCACGTTAGGGAAGTTTTCGACTATAATCTCTTCAAATATTTTCTCAGGTCCTTTCTCTCTCTCTTCTCCTTCTGGGATCCCTATAATGCAAATGTTGTTGTGTTTAATGTTGTCCCTGAGGTCTCTTAGGCTGTCTTCATTTCTTTTCATTCTTTTCTTTATTCTGTTCCACAGCAGTGAATTACACCATTCTGTCTTCCAGGTCACTTATCCATTCTTCTGCCTCAGTTATTCTGCTATTGATTCCTTCTAGTGTATTTTTCATTTCAGTTACTGTGTTGTTCATCTCTGTTTGTTCTTTAATTCTTCTAGGTCTTTGTTAAACATTTCTTGCATCTTCTCGATCTTTGCCAGCATTCTTTTGCCAAGGTCCTGGATCATTTTCACTATCATTATTCTGAATTATTTTTCTGGAAGGTTTTCTATCTCCACTTCATTTAGTTGTTTTTCTGGGGTTTTATCTTGTCCCTTCATCTGGTACTAGCCCTCTGCCTTTTCATCTTGTCTATCTTTTAGTGAATGTGGTTTTTATTCCACAGGCTACAGGATTGTAGTTCTTGCTTCCACTGTCTGCTCTCTGTGGGTGAGGGCTAAGGGGCTTGTGCAAGTTTCCTGATTAGAGGGACTGGTGGTGGGTAGAGCTGGCTGTTTCTTTGGTGGGCAAAGCTCAGTAAAACTTTAATCCACTTGTCTGCTGATAGGTGGGGCTGGGTTCCTTCCCTGTCGGTTGTTTGGCCTGAGGCGACCCAGCACTGGAGCCTACCTTGTCTCTTTGGTGAGGCTAATGGTGGATTCTGAGAGGGCTCACATCAAGGAGTACTTCCCAGAACTTCTGCTGCCAGTGTTCTTGTCCTCATGGTGAGACACAGCCACCCCCCGCCTCTGCAGGAGACCCTCCAACACTAGCAGGTAGGTCTGGTTCCATCTCTTATAGGGTCACTGCTCCTTCTCCTGGGTCCCAATGCACACACTACTTTGTGTGTGCCCTCTAAGAGTGGAGTCTCTTTTTCCCCCAGTCCTGTCAAAGTTCTGCAATCAAATCCCTCTAGCCTTCAAAATCTGATTCTCTAGGAATTCTCCTCCCGTTGCCAGACCCCCAGCTTGGGCAGCCTGACCTGGGGCTCAGAACCCTCACTCCAGTTGGTGGACTTCTGTGGTATGTGTTCTCCAGTTTGTGAGTCACCCAGGAAGCAGTTATGGGATTTCATTTTATTTTGTTTGTGCCCCTCCTACTGTCTCATTGTGGCTTCTCCTTTGTCTTTGGCTATGCGGTATCTTTTTTGGTGAGTTCCAGTGTCTTCCTGTCAATGATTTTTCAGCAGTTTTGATTCTGGTGTTCTTGCAAGAGGGAGTGAGAGCATGTCCTTCTACTCCACCATCTTGAACCAATCCTTGGAATCAATTTTGATGTTCCACATATATCCTACAGAGATCTTGGTTACAATTTCATTAATCCTAAAAATAAATTATGAGAAAATTGACATCTTTACAGTATTTGGTCTTCTTGTCTATGAATATGACATGGCTCTCCATCTTCTCATCTCCTCTTAAGTCTCTGAGGGTGTTCAACTTGTTTTTTATATAATTTCAGAACATTTCATGGTTTTGTGGTTTACTTTTAATTGCTTTCTATTTTTGGTGGTATTCCAAATGCAATCTTTTTTCATTATATTTTCTAGCTGGCTATTGCTCTTACAAAAGAAAGTTACTGACTTAAATGTTTATTTTGTACTTAATGACCTTACTGACCCCTCATCTATTCCAATCATTTTTTTGGCTGATTCTCACGGGATTTTTAAGAAGATATTTTCTGAAAATAGTGACTTCTTTTTCTCTTTTCCAATAGGCAAAGGTCATACTCCTCATTTCTGTTCTGGTTGTCATTATATTAGCTTAAGCTTCCAGAAAAATGTGAAATCACGAACTCAATTTTGATCCCCCAGCTTTGATGCACCTCTCTCTCCACCCCTACACCTGAATATCCTCCCTTTTCCTGATGCTTTCTTTAGACTCTCCCTAATGAGTTCAAACATCTTTCGGTGTCTTGGTAACTGTCCCACACTGACCCCATGGAATTTCATATACTAGTCAGCCCAGCTGTGCCAGCTAAGGTGGCCAAATAAAACACAGGACTCCCACTTATATTTGAATTTCAGATACACAACAAATATGTTTTGGTATAAGTTTGTCCAATGCAACATTTGGGACACAGTTATGATTTAACTGGGCACCCTGTGTTTTTATTTGGTAAATCTGGCAAGCCTGGTGCCAGTTCCAACTGCTAAGCCAATTAAGCCAAGTTCACCTCTGTGATCCCAAAGTTCTATGTGTATATGTACATATATCTATTACCATTTCTTTAATATTTCGCTAAAATGGTGTGTTCACATGGTATTTAATATCCCCAGAACCTAGTAGTAGCTGACGTATCCTAGGCATTTAATGTATGCTTGTTAAATGAATTTTTAAATGCATGGATAATGGCAAGCAGATCATCAAATATTCATTGAGCATTACTGAAACCCAAGGACTGTAAAAGGTTTGAATTTAAACAGAGGAACAAACAGGTATGTGGTTCTGCTCAGTGCCAAACCATCCAGGGAAAAGAGAAAAGGACACCCACTTTTCCAAATTTTCAGAACTGGACTTTTTTAAATCCAGAAGATAAGTGAATATATCATTTTATTGTCATTACTGGAAAGAGCCACAAGCACTGGAACAGAGTCAGGAGACTCTGGCTCTAATTCTGACTGTAGCAGCACTCAATCCCATGAGAATGCACTTGCCATGTGACCAGGGATTTCCTTGTCAGTTTTGTCTGATGAGCCGATAGTCGGTACCCAATAAACATTTGTTGAAGTAATCAACAAACTATTGAGCTCATAATGCTTGGCTTTTGCAGTCCAGCTTAATACTTCTTAAACAACCCTTGGTGTGAATGAAACTGGTTTATTTAATTATCTCCTAAAACATATGCTTTCTCACCGATTTACTGTTGCTTAACTGTTTTTTCTTACCTGAAGGGCTATTTCCCTCTTTTCTAATTATATAAATTCTTCAGCCTGCAGCTTAAATCCCACCCAGTGCAGATTTCTCCTCAGATAACCTTCCCTTCCTGACTACTTCTCTTTTCCCTTCCTACTGCCTGGATCTCATTTGCCTTCCAGTCATACCTGACCTTGTGACATCTCTCCTACTGTTGACCTGAACTGTTTTCCACCTAAAAATAATTCCTTTTATATACCTTTTGATTTTATATATCTTATCACTGCAACTAATTTGAACACTCCTTGAGGACAAGGACTATGTAGTTTTATCTATGTTATATATAATATTTAATTAATAGATAATTAATTGAATCTTAAATAGAGGAACAAACAGGTGTGTGGTTTTACTCAGTGCCAAACCATCCAGGGAAAAGATAAAAGGACAGCCACTTTTACAAATTTTCAGAACTGGAATTTTTTTAATCCAGAAGACAAGTGAATATATCATTTAGTTAATATAATTAATATATTATATATATAAATTTATATCCCTCAGCAGCTGACACAGGTTTGGCTCAAAGGGGCTTTATCACCCTGCATGCATATCACAGTCATTGGGGGCTCTACTCATCAGAGTTACTCAGGAACCCAGGCTGATGGAATGACCACCATCTTGAACCTCCTGGTTGCCCTGTCAGTAGGTAAAGAAAGACCTCAGGACACTTGCCTGAGCAACTAAATTAACTGGCAAGGAAGTGACTTTCTTCTCTTTACTTTTGCTCCCAACTAAAACTAGTCATATGACCTCATTCATCCACAAAGGAATCAGGAATGCAATCCTCTAGGTGCCTAGAAGGTGGAGAGTCAGAAATATTTGGCAAAGAGCATGAATGAGTACTATGGGCACAATAAAAAAGTTGGATATTGCTTTAGAATGCAAAATAGGCACAATCTAGCCAGGGATATCATTTTTTTAGTTATATAAGTTTCAAGTGTGTAGCATTTTAATTTCACATCTGTATACACTACAAAGTGATCATCACCACAAATCAAGTTATTGTCCATAACCATACAGTTGAGCCCCATCACTCGTTTTGCCCACCCCTTAATCCCCTTCCCTTCTCATAACCACTAATCTGATCACTGGATCTATGAGTTGTTTTTGTTTTATTTCATTTGTTTGTTTTGTTTTGTTCTGTTTTCGATTCCACAAATGAGTGAAATCATACAGTATTTGTCTTCCAACATCTGACCTATTTCACTTAGTATAATACCTTCAAGGTTCATCCATGTTGCTGCAAGTGGCAGGATTTTATTCTGTTTTGTGGCTGAGTAGTATTCCATTGTGTATATGTCATGTCTTCTTTATCCATTCATCCACTGATGGATACTTAGGTTGTTTCCATATCTTGACTACTATAAGTAATGCTACAATGAACATAGGGGTGCATATATCTTTTTTGAATTAGTGTTTCTGTGTTCTTTGGATAAGTATCCAGAAGTGGAGTAGCTAGGTCATATGGTAGTTCTATTCTTAATTTTTTGAGGAATCTCCATACTGTTTTCCATAGTGGCTGCACCGATTTATAGCCCCACCAACAGTGTATAAGGGTTCTGTTTTCTCCACATCCTCTCCAACATTTGTTATTTCTTGTCTTTTCAACAATAGCCATTCTAACAACTGTGGGATGATATCTCATTGTGCTTCTGATTTGCATTTCTTTAATAATTAGTGATATTGAACATCCTTTCATGTGCCTGTTAGCCATCTGTATGTCTTCTTTGGAAAAATGTCTATTTAGACTCTCTGCCTTTTTTTTTAAACATCTTTATTAGAGTATAATTGCTTTACAATGTTGTATTAGTTTCTGCTTTATAACAAAGTGAATCAGCTATATGTATACATATATCCCCATATCTCTTCCCTCTAGTGTCTCCCTCCCACTCTCCCTATCCCACCCCTCTGGGTGGTCACAAAGCACTGAGCTGATCTCCCTGTGCTATGCAGCTGCTCCCCACTAGCTATCTATTTTACATTTGGTAGTGTATATATGTCAGTGCTACTCTCTTACTTCATCCCAGCTTACCCTTTCCCCTCCCCATGTCCTCAAGTCCATTCTCTGCCTATTTTTTAATCAGGCTGGGGTTTTTTATTATTATTATTTGAGAACTTTATATATTTTGGATATTAACACTTTATCAGATATATGATTTGCAAATATCTTCTTCCATTCAGTAGGGTGCCTTTTCACTTTGATAATGGTTTCCTTTGCTGTGCAGAAGATTTTTAGTTTGATGTAGTCTCATTTGATTATTTTTTATTTTGTTTCCATTGCCTTTGGAGTCAGATCCACAAAAAAATTTGCTAAGACTGATATCAATGTGGTTAATGCCTATGTGTTCTTCTAGGATTTTTATGGTTTCAGGTCTTACATTCAAGTCTTCAGTCCATTTTGAGTTAATTTTTGTGTGTTGTCTAATTTCATTCTTTTGCATGTGGCTGCCTGGTTTTTCCAGCACCATTTATTGAAGAGACTTTCTCCACTGTAGGTTCTTTGCTCATTTGTCATAAATTAATTGTTGATATGTGTGTGAGTTTATTTCTGGGCTGTCAATTCTGTTCCATTGATCTATGTGTTTGTTTTTGTGCTGATAGCATACTGTTTTGTTTACTATAGCTTTGGAGTATAGTTTGAAATCAGGGAGCATGATATCTCCATCTTCATTCTGTGAAATAAGCCATTGGAATTTTTATATGGATTGCATTGAATCTGTAGATTGCTTTGGGTATTTTAACAATATTAATTCTCGCAATCCATGAACACAGAATATCTTTGCATTTATTTGTTCCTTCTTCATTTTCTTTCATCAGTATCTTAGAGTTTTCAGTGTACAGGTCTTTCACTTCCTTGGTTAAATTTATTCTGAGATATTTTACTCTTTTTGATGCAATTGTAAATGGGATTATTTTCTTAATTTCTCTTTCATTATTACTGTATAAAAACACAAATTTCTGTATATTGCTTTTGTATCCTGTGACTTTACTGAATTAATTTTAGCTCTAACAATTTTTTGTTGTTGAGTCTTTAGGATTTTCTACATATAATATCATGTTAACTGCAAATAGTGACAGTTTTACTTCTTCCTTTCCTATTTGGATACTTTTTTTTTTCTTCCCTAATTGCTGAGTCTAGGACTGCCAATACTATGTTGAATAAAAGTAGTGAGAGTGGGCATCTTTGTCCTGTTCTTGGTCTTAGAGGAAAAGCTTTCAGCTTTGCACCATTGAGTATGATGTTAACTGTGGGTTTGTCATATATGGATTTAGGTATGTTCCCTCTATGCCTACTTTGTTGAGAGTTTTTATCATAAATAGATGTTGACTTTTGTCAAATGCTTTTTCTGCATCTATTGAAATGATAATATAATTTTTATCCTTCATTCTATTTATGTGATCTTTCATGTTGAGCCATCCTTTCATCCCTGGGATAAATCCCACTTGATCATGTTGTATGATCCTTTGAATGTATTGTTGGATTTGGTTTGCTAATATTTTGTTGAGGATTTTTGCATCTATGTTCATCAAGGATACATCTATAATTTGTGTGTGTATGTCCTTGTCTGCTTTTGATATCAAGGTCACTCTGGCTTCATAAAATGTGCTTGGAATGTTTCTCTCTTCTTCAATTTTTTGGAAGAGTTTGAGAAGGATAGGTATTATATCTTCTTTGAGTCCTTTGTAGAATTCACCAGTGAAGTTATCTGGTCCTGGGCTTTTGTTTGCTGGGAGATTTTTTATTACTGTTTCAGTCTCATTACTAGTGATCACTCTATCCAGATTTTCTATTTCTTCTTGATTCAGCCTTGGAAGATTGTATGCTTATAGGAATTTTTCCATTTCTTCTAAGTTGTCCAATTTTTTGGCCTATAATTGTTTATAGAAGTCTCTTTTGATCTTTTGTTGTTAAGTTCTCCTCTTTCATTTCTGATTTTATTTATTTGAGTTCCCTCTCTTTTATCTTAGTTACTCTAGCCGAAGGTTTGTCAATTTTGGTCATCTTTGGTTAAGAACTAGTTATTAGTGTTATTGACCTTTTCTATTTTTTTAATCTCTATTTCATTTACTTCTGCTCTAATCTTTATTATTGCTTTCCTTCTACTAATTTTAGCCTTTGTTTGTTCTTCTTTTTCTAGTTCCTTTAGGTGTAAAGTTAGATTGTTTATTCAAGATTTTTCTTATATCTTGAGGCAGGCCTCTATTGCTATGACCTTCTCTCTTAGAACTGCTTTTGCTGCATCCCATAGATTTTGGTATGTTGTATTTCTGTTTTTGTCTCTTGGTATCTTTTATTTCTCCTTTGATATTTTCAATGACCAATTGGTTGTTCAGTAGCATGTTGCTTAATCTCCACATTTTTGTGGGGTTTCCCATTTGTGTGTATGTGTGTGTGTGTGTGTGTGTGTGTGTGTGTGTGTGTGTGTGTGTGTGTGTGT
>NW_006773981.1:0-317 GCF_000442215.2 Lipotes vexillifer | reverse complement strand
TCACCCCCACCGACTCGACACCGGGAATCGCCCTGAGGGCACTCGTCACACGGGCATTGATGTCATTGGCGTTGTCCGAGCTGAAACCAGAGAGTTGAACGACACCAAGCGCAGACTCCTGGATCCCGCTGTCCAGATTCAGTGCCCGACGTCTTTCCATAAACATGAAGATTGCATTGCAGAGCACTGCGCATGCCAGTGCAATCTCCGCTGCTATCAGAAACGTGGCCAATCGATGCTTTCGCAGGGCGGCGACGATGATTCCCACTTGCATGATGGACTCCGCTATAGCAGCTTCAATTGGGCCACTGGCTGGA
>NW_006773980.1:0-221 GCF_000442215.2 Lipotes vexillifer | reverse complement strand
ATAGTTCAGAATACTCTAATATTGTGATGGTGATGGGTAAATCTCTTATAACTTTCGTATAAAAGTTAAAGACAAGAACAACTATAACTGCAATAATATTTTAACGGATTCACAATATAAAATGATGTGAACTGTGACATCAAAGCATAAAATAAGGAGAGTGTAAACTTGTAGTGCTTTTGTATGTATTCAAAATTAAGTTGTTATCACCTTAAAATAGT
>NW_006773978.1:0-4368 GCF_000442215.2 Lipotes vexillifer | reverse complement strand
TTATAAAATATAGTCAAGAAGAAATTACTTGGGCTCACCTGAAGATCATTGGAAGTTGTCACTGTTTTAAGAAAGGAGCAAACTGCAGGTATGGCACTCTGTGATCCCAAACTTTACTACAAAGCAACAGTAATAAAAAGAATATTGTACTCGAAAAAAAAAAGACATATAGGTCCATTGAACAGAATAGAGAACCTTAAAGTTAACCCATGCTTATATGGTCAATTAATCTTCAACAATGAAGTTCAGAATATACAGTGGGAAAAAGACAGTCTCTTCAACATTGATGTTGGAAAACTGACAGCTTCATGCAAAAGAATCAAATAGGACTTCTTTCTCACACGTATACAAAATTGAACTCAATATGGATAAAAAACTTGCATTTAATACCTGGAACAATAAAACTGCTAGTAGAAAAACTTAGGGAGTATAGTCTGTGATATCCTTCTTCTTTTTTTTTTTTTTTAAAGGAATTTTGCCTTTTTTAAAGAAAAATTATTTATTTATTTATTTATATATGGCTGTGTTGGCTCTTCGTTTCTGTGCGAGGGCTTTCTCTAGTTGCGGCAAGTGGGGGCCACTCCTCATCGTGGTCCGCGGGCCTCTCACTATCGTGGCCTCTCTTGTTGTGGAGCACAGGCTCCAGACGTGCAGGCTCAGTAATTGTGGCTCATGGGGCTAGTTCCTCCACGGCATGTGAGATCTTCCCAGACCAGGGCTCGAACCCATGTCCCCTGCATTGGCAGGCAGATTCTCAGCCTCTGTGCCACCAGGGAAGCCCTGTGACATCCTTCTTAACAATATATTTATGGATCTGTCTCCTCACACAAGTGAAACAAAAGCAAAAATAATCAAATGCAACTAAGGCAAAATCAAAAGCTTTTCCACAGTGAAGGAAAGTATCAACAAAACAGTAAAACAGCCTTCTTACTGGGAGAAAATATTTGCAATAGGGGTCAATGTCCAACATACTAGAAGAACTCATACAACTCAACATCAACAAAAATCAAGTACTCTGATTAAAAAATGGGCAGAGGATCTGAGTAGATATTTTTTCCAGAGAAGACGGCCAATAGGCATATGAAAAGATGCTCAGCATCACTAAGCATCATGGAAATGCAAATCAAAACCACAATAAGGCACCACCTCACACCTGGCATAATGGGTATCATCAAAAAGACAACAAATTACAAGTGTTGGTGAGGAGGTGGAGAAAAGAGAGCGCTCATGCACTGTTGGTGGGTATGCAAATTGGTACAGCCACTATGGAAAACATTTCTTCACAAGATTAAAACTAGAACTGCCATGTAATCCAGCAAATTCACCTCTGGGTGTTTACATGAAAAAAAGAAAAATATTAATTTGAAAAGATAGGTACACTCCAATGTTCATTGCTGCATTATTTACAGTGGCTAATGTACAGAATAAACCTAACTATTCATCAACATATCAATGGATAAAGAAGATGAGGAATATATATTTTATATGTATGAAATTTATATAATGGAATATTACTCAGCCACAAAAAAAAACTGAAAGATTTTGTGACAATATGTATAAATCTAGAGGGTATTGTGCCAAGTGAATTAAATCAGACAGAGAAAGACAAATACAATATAACCTTACTTATATGTGAATTCTAAAATATAAAACAAACAAATGAACAGAAATAAAAACATTCATAGATACAAAGAACAAACAGGAAGTTGCCAGCGGTAAGGGGTGTGAAATATGGGAAGGGGATTCAGAAGTGCAAACCTCCAGTTATAAAATAAATAAGCCATAGGGATGAAATATATAGGAATATGGTCAATAATATTATAATAACTTTGTATGGGGACAGATGATTACTAGACTTATCATGCTGATCATTTTATAATGTATGCAAATGTCCAATCATTATGTAGTACAGCTGAAACTAATGTAATATTGTATGTCAATAATATTTCAATTAGAAATATCAGTAATAATGTATCAGTATGGTTCATCAGTTGTATCAAGTGGTAAGTCCCTGTATTACCATTTCAATAATTCCATACATCTAAAACTATTCTAAGAATTAAAGCCTTTTAAAAAATGAATTACTAAAATTGAAATATAAAAAAAGAGTTACATATGTTAAGAAACCATTTATAAAATTTTAGATTTCATAGACAAAACTAATCTGCCAAATTGTTATAAAAACTTCTAATATTTTACTCTGGATTTCTGTAGTTATCTTACACAGGTACAGCAACAAACAGTTTGAGGACTAGCAGCATTTCATGGACCTCACAATTAGTTCCTTATCCCTATATTTGCTGAATGGTATCACTCTCCTGAGTACTTGCAAGAAAGGCCCAGTGGGTTTTCTGTCCTCTGTCCTGGAAACATGCTCTGGCCTCAGTCAGGACTAGAGTTGGGAAGGCTTAATATCCTGCAGTGTTTCTACTCATATTTCTTGAATAAATAAAAAAAAGTGAATAAATGATGATTTATTTGAAAAGAACAACTTACATGAGTGAAGACGGTTGAAATTTTCATTGAACCTAAATATTTTTAGACCATTATATTACTCACTACCTCACTTCCAACACATTCTCAGCCTCATATCTTGTGTAAAAATATTTGGCCAATTGCCCCATCTGAAATGGGGATGTCACCTTGGTCAAAATCTTCTATGTGGGCCAAGAGCCACTCAGCATTGCTACATAGGTATATTTGCCAGATAAAATAGAGGACTCCTAGCTAAATTTGAATTTCAGATAAGCCACAAATAGTTTCTTGGTATTAGTGTATATCAAATATTACATCTTTGCTCAACTTGACAGATATTGAATATTTGCCAAATCTGGTGATACTCCATATGGAGGTTTTCATTCTCAAATAAATAGATCAGATGAATTGACAGTGTCTACTTTCCTTAAATGACATTTGGCAAGTTTCCTACACCCTTTTAAGATAGGCAATCTTCAAAGAGAGAGAATCACCCATTACATCTGAAATTAGGTAAAAGCGTATCTTTTCCTTTCCGTAGATATTTTTTTCTATTATTATCTGTAAGAGTTAGGAAGTATTTTCTCTTTGTTCTCTACAAGCCTGTATATAAGATTTAAAATACGTGTTTTGGGGTAGTTTGGTAGGACTCTTCCAAAAACACTCTAGACCTAAACTTTTCTTTGTAAGAAGATATTTTTAATATAGATTAAAATTTTAAGATAGATATAGTAGATATTAAGATTTTCTTGATTTCCCCTAGAAGAATTCAGAATTTTTCAACTAGATATTGAAAAAAAAAAAAAAGCTCATTTAGGGATAGCATGATCAAAAAAACCAATAATGACAATGATTTCAGGCACTCTGTATTAAATCCAGGACCTCGGCAGTAGTGGTGTTCCATAGTTCCTCGATTGTGTTCCACTTTTATTACAGCTTTATTGAGGAATAGTTGGTAAACACAAATATCTGCACATAATGTATATAACTTGGATAATTTGGACATATGTATACATATGTGTTACCATCACTGCAACCAAGGTAGTAAATATATCCATCACCTTTGAAACTTTCCTTGTGTCCTGCTTCTTTGTTTGTTTCTTTGTTTCTGTGGTAACAACACTTAACATGAGAAGTACACTCTTAATAGTTTTTCTTTTCCCCTTTTTTTTAAACAGTTTTTTAAGTGCACAATATCTTATTGCTAACTATAGCCACTGTGTTGTACTACAGATTCTGTAAGCTTTTTCTACATCTATTGATGATTGTGTGCTATTTACCCTTTATTCTATTAATGTGATGTACACTGTTGATTAATTTGCATATGTTGAACCATACTTGCATCCGAGGAATAAGAACCACTTGGTCAGGGTGTATTATACATTCAATGTTCTGTTGAATTCGAGTTGCTAATATTTTGTTGAGGATATTTTCAACCATGTATATCAAGAATATTGACCTGAAGAGTTCATTTTTTATGGTGTCTTTATTTGAACATATTTCAGAATGGTTACTTATCTCTTCACCACAATAATCTTGTGGGTTCCCAGAAAGAAAAAGCCATGAGAGAGTGGAGACTGCCTAGACAGGGGTCTCCAGGAGTCTCTCACTCATAAAGCCAATCCACACTCAGCATCCAACAAGTTGTCCAAATTGCAATTTCATATTTCTAAAAGTTTATAGATCTAAGAGTTCTGATCCAGGTAAGCAGAAATGAGAAGGTATCTATGTAATGGGGTGCCTCAGCAGATTTATCAAGAAAAGGAGATTACCCCAGGAAAAATTGTTGGTGCTAAAATTATTCAGATTTTTTCCTGTTTTAAGAAAGAGAGTGACAACTTCCAATGATCTTCAGGTGAGCCCAAGTAATTTCTTCTTGACTATATTTTATAA
>NW_006773976.1:0-234 GCF_000442215.2 Lipotes vexillifer | reverse complement strand
AGAGTCCCAACCCCTGGACAGCCAGGGAAGTCCCACCTTAGAATGCATATTTTCACAGTATTCTTTTTTTTTTTTTTATTTTTGCGGTACACGGGCCTCTCACCATTATGTCCTCTCCCGTTGCCGAGCACAGGCTCCGGACGTGCAGGCTCAGCGGCCATGGGTCATGGCCCCAGCCGCTCTGCGGCATGTGGGATCCTCCCGGACCGGGGTACGAACCTGTGTCCCCTGCAT
>NW_006773975.1:0-654 GCF_000442215.2 Lipotes vexillifer | reverse complement strand
GATCATACACCATGATCAAGTGGGGTTTATCCCAGGAATGCAAGGATTCTTCAATATATGAAACTCAATCAATGTGATACACCATATTAACAAATTGAAGGAGAAAACCATATGATCATCTCAACAGATTCAGAAAAAGCTTTCAACAAAATTTAACACCCATTTATGATTAAAAACTCTCCAGAAAGTAGGCACAGAGGGAACTTACCTCAACATAATGAAAGCCCTACATGACAAACCCACAGCCAACATTGATCTCAATGGTGAAAAACTGAAACCATTTCATCTAAGATCAGGAAAAAGACAAGGTTGTCCACTCTCAGCATTATTAGTCAATATAGTTTTGGAAGTTTTAGCCACAACAATCAAAGAAGAAAAATAAATAAAAGGAATCCAAATCAGAAAAGAAGTAAAGCTGTCACGGTTTACAGATGACATGATATTATACATAGAGAATCCTAAAGATGCTACCCAGAAAACTATTAGAGCTAATCATTGAATTTGGTAAAGTAGCAGGATACAAAATTAATGCATAGAAATCTTTTTCATTCTAATACACTAATGATGAAAAATCTGCAAGAGAAATGAAGCAAACACTCCCATTTACCACTGCAACAAAAAGAATAAAATACCTAGGAATAAACCTACCAAAGG
>NW_006773973.1:343762-349411 GCF_000442215.2 Lipotes vexillifer | reverse complement strand
GATGCTCAACATCACTAATTATTAAAGAAATGCAAATCAGAACTACAATGAGGTATCACCTCACACTGGTCAGAATGGCCGTTATTAAAAAATCTAGAAACAATAAATGCTGGAAGGGGTGTGGTGAAAAGGGAATCCTCCTGCACTGTTGGTGGGAATGTAAATTGATACAACCACTATGGAGAACAGTATGGATGTTTCTTAAAAAACTAAAAATAGAATTACCATATGACCCAGCAATCACACTACTGGGCATACACCCTGAGAAAACCATAATTCAAACAGAGACATGTACCACAATGTTCACTGCAGCACTATCTACAATTGCCAGGACATGGAAGCAACCTGAATGTCCATCAGTAGATGAATGGATAAAGAATATGTGGCACATATATACAATGGAGTATTACTCAGCCATAAAAAGAAATGAAATTGAGTTATTTGTAGCAAGGTGGATGGACCTAGAGTCTGTCATATAGAGTGAAATAAGTCAGAAAAAGAAAAACAAATACCGTATGCTAACACATATATATGGAATCAAAAAATAAATAAATAAATGGTACTGATGAACTAGTGGCAGGGCAGGAATAAAGATGCCGACATAGAAGATGGACTTGAGGACATGGGGTGGGTGGGGAGGGGGAAGCTGGGGCTAAATGAGAGAAGCATCCACATATATACTCTACCAAATGTAAAATAGATAGCTAGTGGGAAGCAGCAGCATTGCACACGGAGATCAGCTCAGTGCTTTGCAACGACCTAGCAGGGTGGGATAGGGCGGGTGGGAGGAAAACGCAAGAGGGAGGCGATATTGGGGATATATGTATGCATATGGCTGATTCACTTTGTTGTATAACAGAAACTAACACAGCATTGTGAAGCAATTATACAACAGTAAAGATGTATTAAAAAAAGAAGTAAGCTGCTATCATGTGAACGGCCCATGAAGAGATCCGTGTGGCAAGGGATTTCATGTGAATTGCAAAACTTGAGGGCAGCCTCCAGTGACAGTAAGAAGCCACAGCCCTCAATTACAGAGCCACAAGAAAATGAATTCTGACAACATCCTGAATGAGCCTGGAAAAGAATTCTCCCCAGTGAGACTCCACATGAGAATGCAGCCTGGCCAACACCTTACTGTAGCCCTGTGAGACCCTGAACAGAGGCCTAGGTATGCCATGACTAGAATCTTGGCCACAGAAACTGAGATAATAAATGCATATTTAAAAAAAGAAAACAGGTACATTTTTTTTTTTTTTGTATTTTTCCAAGACACAGTTCAAGTCAGAGTAAAGAGACGGACACATAAATGGTTACTGTGGCTCAGTTGCCTTTTCATTTTTAAACCTCTCATTTAAAGCTTATAGTATCATTTTATGAGCCAGTGCCCTTCACGAACCCTCAGGAATCATGGATTCATGCGGTACATGTGAACCCAGGATGCTTGTACCTTGTAAAACCACTTTACTGCATCAGGCTTTCCATGATAATTAAAAATGGATCCTGAAGAATAATAAAATGCATGTATTCCTAAAAAGATATGGTAAAACATAACTCATAGACGACTTAGATTTCCTACATGATTATTTGAGAGGATAGATGCTACATCAAAGTTAAACGTTTCCCTGATATCAAAATTTTAGTAAGCATTTATTTAATTTTCAGTACATTTTAAACAAAAATTAATAATATAGGGGACTGCATCTTGTTATTTTTGTTTCATTCTGTTTGGCAATGTGTGATGATCTACCAGTCCAATTTTCAAATGAAGATTTAAGAAACTGAGTACCTATTGCCCATTTTAGGAAAATGATAATACCACATTTTCTTCTTTAAAAAATGCCAACATTTCTATGCCTGTGCATATGTATTACAGATGTTCAGTTGGAAATGTCAATCAATATATTACTAACTTGCTAAATGAATCTACATAGATGCAACGTGACAATGTTTGTTGAATGAGTGAATGAATGGAGATGGCAGGAAAAAATATGTGTATCTGGAAGAGCTAGTACGTTGGGCCGGTTTGTTTACCAGTGTGGGTAAAAATGGCTCTTTGCACGTGAAGGTACAGCAATTTGTTTTGGGATTATCCCTCTTGACAGTGATAATAAGTAATTTTCAATGCAAATGCCCCACAAAGGAGGCTAATGCTGTTCTATTTGCTGTTTAGGTTTCACCATTTTGGGCTGCCAAAACTATTTAAAGCCTCACAGGATCCTGTTTGTGATAGGGCAATGCAAATTTGATGATCCATTCAAATACACAGAGATGTCACTTTAACGGTGTCATCATTATTGGAGCTGTCCTCTACACAGAAATTCGTAGCCACTAGTAGTAAATGACAGATGTGTTAATTAAGAGACTGAGGCAAAGCCAAGGTTGATGTTCTAATAAACAGGTCATTAACTTTGGTAATGACCAATTTGAGAAGATGATTGTTATTACAAACTATATTCTATGAATTATGGGAGAAACAGTATAACTCTGGAGTACATCCAATGGTCAGATTATAATAGGAAGTCTTCTAAAACAATGGATATTTCTAATATGTCCCCTTGTTTATTTAAAACTTCACACATTTACAAAATGTGGTGGGTTTATTTAAAGCAAAACATATTAAATGCTGAACTGATTAAATCCAGATAAATAACTGGCCTTTCCTTTGAAAGTCAAATGAAAGCCTTGTTAAAGATAATTTTAAGAATCTGCCTAACATAAACTTGCTACAATGTCAGAATAGTAACTGTTTCCAGAGACCACAAATGATATTTAAATAGGGTGAAGAGACCGAAGGGAGATTAGAATCATATCATAAATATATTGGAAAGAAATTTAGGAGTAAAGTTGCCCTCTCATTGAACTAATATAAGAATTCTCTCAACAATATCTATTGTAGATTGTTGTACAATGTTTTAAACATTTTCTGACTAAACTTCTAATATACGAGTTTTCTTCCTCATAAGAGAATCCATTCCATGTGGAATAGCTCTTCTTATAAAGCACTTCCTGATATAGAATTAATCTCTGTGGAAAATGTGGATGATCTTTATTTCATAAAACATAAATCTATAAGTCTGGGAACATTTTAATGTCTTTTCTAAATCTTCCATTTTCTAGTTAAATACACCAGGCATTTGCAACCATTTCTCATGTGATGTGGCTTGCACATTCCCCCACTGTGGCAAATCCTTTTTGTTGACTAGAAGAACAGCCTTTCCCAACCCTGTTTTTCTTGTCTCCTTCTACTATAGAAACTAGAAAAGCTAAAAGTCCATTTTCCCAACCAATTTTGCAACTAGAAGTGACCATTCTCAATCATAATGAATGTGAGATATAAGCAAAAATCTACCAAGAACTTTTGGGAAAGACATGCTTCCTTATAATAGGCTTAGTGGTACTATCTCTCTAATTATTTCTGTCTTGAATATGAACAGGAGACTGCATCTGAAGGAGCTATGCTGAAACCCTGAAGTGCCAACATAAGGTCAGAGGGCTATTATGCTAAGCATGGCATAGTGGAAAAATAGAATGGTCCCAGGTCCTTGAAAATATCATGGGAGTGGATGAGACCATGAAAACAAACTCAAAATTTCATAATATATATATTTTTAAATCCATACATACTAAAGACACTGTTTATTGAGTTTTAGGTTCATTTCATGGAGGTTAAAGGGATTCAAAAATTCTCAAAGGTCTTAAATTCTATTCTACTTCTAACCTATTCTGAACCACCCACAGTGGGTGTTTTGTAGGTCCTCTTAAATTTTCACACACACACATGACCACTATAGGCAACAGCTGGCACCAGTACACTCAGAAAGACGTAGGACAGGAAAAGGCCATGCCAACCTGGCAGTGCTGGGCGTATTCATGACACTCCAGCTACCAGAGCAGGTGCCGTGAGACAAGATTCTCATAAGACGGGTGCTAACCTAGTTTAAAAGCTTCCCTACAGACTCTTTCTAGAAAGATAAATGTGGGTAGTTTTACCTTTTTTGAAAAGTTACCTGGAGACAATATAGTTCAATGTATACTTTCTCACATGAGAAAAATAAGGGATAAAGACATTAAATTGTTTTCCCAAGAACACAAGGTTACTTAAAGGCAGGTGCTAAACTAGAACACATGCCTCCTAAATCGCAACCCAAAGTTCTAAATAGCCATGTTTCTTAAGATGTAGTGAACAATTGTTATTTTTATATTTATTGGTTATTTTTTCTTTCTCTTCCAGAATGAAATTCAAAAATATGAACACATTAAATTAACTTCCAAATTACTAAAACTGTAACTGACACTTTTATATTAGAATTCTATTATTTTAGAGTCAATAAAAAGTGATGTCTAGATGTCATTAAATAATATACTAAAGGTAATGAGAATGAAGTCACATATCTGTTTACAAATATTGATTTAAAAACACTCTTCTAAACATATTTTGTTTTCTATTTATAAAAAATTATAATAGTTCAGACCTTCAAATGGCAAAATTCCACACAATTTAACAATTATTGCAAAATTTATCTTTGATAGTATCATGATTCAAAATAAGAAAACTTCTGTGCATTTTCAATTATAGGCAAAGACGAAAGAGAATAATTACTGATATAAGAATAGTCAAAAAACTGAGGAGTATATTTATTATTAAGTATAGTTACATTTATTATTGCTTAATGAATGCTTACTATGTACCACAATCATTTGAAAAACTTTACATGTATGAAACTATTTAATCCTCACAAATAGTTAAACTTGTTACTGTCATTTTACAGGCTCATAAGAAAATGACTAGCTGATCCAATGTCACACAACTGGTAATTTGTAGAGAAAAGAGTTAAATAAAATGACACTTTGATTATAAAAATGAAAAAAAAAGTGCATCCCTCAAATTCCTACAACATAAAATGCCACTGTTGACTCAGACAAATAAATGTATTTTAATGAAAATCATTTCTAATTAGCCAATTTCACTGCTGCCATTAGAGCTGCTTCTGACATGTTTTATATTTATTAAAACAACAGACAATAATAGATGCTGATAACAAATGGGATAGCAGAATGTTGGCAACAAAATTAGAATCATGCTTCCAAGATACTTAAAAATGTGGTCCTTAGATTATTTTCAAACATTATTAAATGTAATCCAATACAAGTGGCCTGTTTTCTTGAAGCCACGATTATATGTATATAAAGTACCATAGTGGCAAAACTTCTAAATTTAACAGATTATAGTATTTTCCTCATCCTTTCTGTCTCTTTACAGTATCAAATCAATGTTAAGAGTGAAACCATTCCATCAATTAACTCGTTGCTTTTTGACATGATTCTAAAATATTAGTGTGGTTGACTATTTAGCTAAATTGTCCATTTTAATTAAATTGGCTGAATATTTTGTTTTATGGAATTTGTGTCTGTGTGAAACTTGTCAGCATCACTAGAAAATATTAGTTAATTGATTCCAAGTATGAAAGAGGCTTTCTTGGATGATATGCAAAACATGAAAATCAATTCGAAATTATCTCTTCAACCTAAGACTAATATTGTATATAGGAAAGAGAAACAATCTCCATGAATATTCTCAGTAATATAGAATAAAATTTCTAGAAGAGTGACGCTAACTGGCAAATAAATTCAAAGGAAAAGAATCAT
>NW_006773973.1:321556-343752 GCF_000442215.2 Lipotes vexillifer | reverse complement strand
TAGGGAATTGGATTTCAAGTTTTCATGTTCAAGTTTCATGCTTGTTAAAAAAAAACGCAGTATCAAAAATATTTTTGGATGCCTTTGAATAACCGTGAGGACTTTTACAGGAAAAAAAATGAAGAGACAACATGATGTGGGAAAATGCAGAATGAGGAGAAATGAGGAAGCCCCATGATAGTATAAGTGATTGAAGCAAAGCAGTGAAAGATAAAGTTAGTAAAAAATATTACTAAAAACAAGAAAGGTTTATTTATAAGAGAGATTATTGGAACTATGTCTTATTCATAGAACTATGCATATTTGTTCATCCTGGCGTTTAAAAGGTCAGTTGGAAAATGAGATTACTGTTGCAAATAATCCAGCAGGGAAAGTGGTCAGGGATGAGTCTTAGTGACATCAGAAGAAAAGAGAGATTAGAAAAATAGGTATGTGCATGTGTTTGTGTGAGTGGTGATAAAAGTGCAACTATGAAAGCATCTTACAAAAGGAAGAACCAACAGTACTTATTATTTGTTAGATATTATGGGGGAGATTATTAGACACAGAGGGAAAAGTTAGCAATTTCAATAGGTCAGCTCTTGGTTGCTGTATATAATGGTGCTATTAATAACAAGAAGCAGGCAACGTTGTTAATCATCAGAGAAATGTAAATTAAAACCACAATGAGATATCACCTCACACCTGTCAGAATGGCTGTCATCAAAAAGACCACAAATAAATGTTGGTGGGAATGTAAATTGGTGCAGCCACTGTGGAAAATGGTATGGAGGTTTCTCAGAAAACTAAAAAAAGAATTACTGTATGACCCAGCAGTTTCACTCCTGTGTATACATCCCCCCAAAATGAAAACACTAATTTGAAAAGATACATGGACCCCAATGTTCATAGTAGCATTATTTACAATTGCCAAGATATGAAAGCAACCTAAGTGTCCATCAACAGATAAATGGATAAAGGAGATGTGATATGCACATGTGTATACACATACACACACAATGGAATACTAAGCCATATAAGAGAATGAAATTTTGCCATTTGCAGCAACATGGATAGACTTGGAAAGTATTATGCTAAGTGAAATAAGTCAGACAAAGACAAATACTGTATGATATCATTTATATGTGAAATCTAAAAAATAAAACAAACTAGTAAATATAACAAAAAGGAAACAAATTCACAGATATAGAGAAAAAACTAGTGGTTACTCGTGAGGAGAGCGAAGGGGAGGGTCAAGATAGAGGTAGGGGATTGAAAGATACATACTACTATGGATAAAATAAATAAGTCACAAGAATATATTGTACAACCCAGGGAATATAGCCACTAATTTATAATATAAATGGAGTTAAACTATAACCTTTAAAAATTGGGAATCACTATGTTGTATACCTATAACTTATACAATGTGGTACATTAACTATATCTCAATTTAAAAAGGTAACAAGGAGCACATAGACATCAGGATGAATGCATGGTTTATTGAAAAATGGTGAGCTTTACTTTTTACATATCTAGTGTATCCTGGTAGAGATGTCATGTGAGCAATATAAAAATAAGTCTAGATTTTTGGAAGGTGGTTAATGCTAAGAATATGTAATTGGAACTATTCTCACAGAGAAGAAACTTGAAATTGTGTTAGTGGATGAAACTTCAATAATGAGAGAAATGAGAGAAAAAAAGAACTTTGAATAACACTTGCATTAGCGGATGGAGAGGAAGAAGATGTGCTTTAGATGAAGGTGAAAAACGTTATTTAAAAATGTGAGAATAAAGAAATGTCTGAGGAAACAAAAGGTGTAAAATGCACCATTCAGCCCCAGCTCACTAGAGCTAAGCAGTCTCAGAGCATACCTAATTTAAGGAGAATTGATTCTAGGGCTTAGCTCTACTCTCTGTGAGAAGCCAAAATTAGCTGAGAAATTATGTTATAAAAAGTTCTTAGCATTAATTTTGTATCCTGTTACTTTACCAAATTCATTGATTAGCTCTAGTAGTTTTCTGGTAGCATCTTTAGGATTCTCTATGTATAGTATCATGTCATCTACAAACAATGACAGCTTTACTTCTTCTTTTCCGATTTGGATTCCTTTTACTTCTCTGATTGCTGTGGCTAAAACTCCCAAAACTATGTTGAATAATAGTGGTGAGAGTGGACAGCCTTGTCTTGTTCCTGATCTTAGAGGAAATGATTTCAGTTTTTCACCATTGAGAACAATGTTGGCTGTGGGTTTGTCATATGTGGCCTTTATTATGTTGAGGTAAGTTGCCTCTATGCCTACTTTCTGGAGGGTTTTTATTATAAATTTGTGTTGAATTTTGTCAAAAGCTTTCTCTGCATCTATTGAGATGATCATATGGTTTTTCTCCTTCAATTTGTTAATATGGTTTATCACATTGATTGATTTGCGTATATTGAAGAATCCTTGCACTCCTGAGATTAAACCCACTTGATCATGGTATATGATCCTTTTAATGTGCTGCTGGATTCTGTTTGCTAGTATTTTGTTGAGGATTTTTGCATCTATGTTCGTCAGTGATATTGGTCTGTAGTTTTCTTTCTTTGTGACATCTTTGTCTGGTTTTGGTATCAGGGTGATGGTGGCCTTGTAGAATGAGTTTTGGAGTATTCCTCCTTCTGCTATATTTTGGAAGAGTTTGAGAAGGATAGGTGTTATCTCCTCTCTAAATGTTTGATAGAATTTGCCTGTGAAGCCATCTGGTCCTGGGCTTTTGTTTTTTGGAAGATTTTAAATCACAGTCTCAATTTCAGTGCTTGTGATTAGTCTGTTCATATTTTCTATTTCTTCCTGGTTCAGTCTTGGCAGGTTGTACTTTACTAAGAATTTGTCCATTTCTTCCAGCTTGTCCATTTTATTGGCATATAGTTTCTTGTAGTAATCTCTCATGATCCTTTGTATTTCTGCAGTGTCAGTGGTTACTTCTCCTTTTTCATTTCTAAATCTATTGATTTGAGTCTTCTCCCTTTTTTTCTTGATGAGTCTGGCTAATGGTTTATCAATTTTGTTTATCTTCTCAAAGAACCAGCTTTTAGTTTTATTGATTTTTGCTATCATTTCCATCATTTCTTTTTCATTTATTTCTGCTCTGAACAGGAATAAAGACACAGACATAGAGAGTGGATTTGAGGACATGGGCAGGGGGAAGGGTTAGCTGGGATGAAGTGAGAGAGTGGCATGGACTTACATAAACTACCAAATGCAAAATAGATAGCTAGTGGGAAGCAGCCACATAGCACAGGGAGATTAGCTCGGTGCTTTGTGACCACCTAGAGGGGTGGGATAGGGAGGGTGGGAGGGAGACGCAAGAGGGAGGAGATATGGGGATATATGTATATGTATAACTGATTCACTTTGTTATAAAGCAGAAACTAATACACCATTGTCAAGCAATTATACTCCAAGTAAGATGTTAAAAAAATTTATGCTTACACTATAGAGTAGTCTATTAAGTGTGCAATGACATGTCTAAAAAAGTGTATGTACCTTAATTTTAAAATACTTTATTGTTAAAAATGCTAACCATCATCTGACAGCACAAGGTTGCCGCAATCCTTCAATTTGTAAAAATCACAGTATCTGTGAAGCACAATAAAATGAGATGTGCCTGTGAAGTAAAAAAAAAAAAAAGTTCTTAGAAAAGTAGACATCAAATAGAGTGGCAATAAGATATTATCAAATGAAATTTGCAGCAATGAGAGTCCACCTGGGGTAAACACTGTGCTATTCTATAATTATCATCATCTACCAAGGACTGGCCTTAAAAAGCAAATAGTGTTCTTTAATTTGGAGTAAAGAAGGTATATCAGAAAGTCAAGAAGGCAAGATGTTTGGGAAACATAAGGATGAAAGAATCAGAAAAGATCAGAAAGAGGAAAATAAACTGAAAACAATATAACAGTAACACAAAGTAGATTATGATGGAAGAAGCACTTTGAGTAGAAGTAGGTAATGGAGAGATAGAGTAATACGAGTCTGTGATTAAAGAGAAAAGACATAAACTATGAGATAAGAAGTAATCCCGGGTGATGGTGAGAGCCACTTGAAATGGCCAATTTTGCAGGTACCTGATATGGAGGAGAGATAAAGACCCAAATGTGGAGGATGCCTGAGGATATCAGATTGATAGGGTTTTAACATGGATAATGAATCACTAAAGATAAGAGCAGGGAATTGGGGGATGACAGTAATAGTTGACTCTTGGTTTCAGAACTCATTGAGTTATGTAACTTGGAAGTTTAAAATAAACCTTCGTTATGATTTATTAATAGACTTGTCTGCACATGGCAAAGAGAAGAAACTGCATGAACTGGGAGGGAAATTCTTAGTTCATAAAAACTTTGCACTAGCACATATCAGAAGATAGTTATACACCCTAACTTGGCACCATCAATATATTTTATTCATGTTCAGTTCCTCCTTCCTTACAAAAAAAAAAAAATTACAACAGTTTGTTCTTCAGATCTGTGTTTTGAAAACTTCAATTAACTATACTTCCTAAGTGTAGTTGTCTGCCTCTCTTCTCTACTTCCCAATTCTCATTTTAAAAATATTATTAAGATTAAATACTGTAAACCAGATACTAAAAGATGGAAAAAAGTTATTCTAGAGTTAGGGATAATCATGCCGAGGAAGAAAAAAGAATAGTATTTAGGAGAGGAGGTGTTGTTTAGTGATGATAGGGAATAAACATAAGATCAGGAAATAGTAGAATTCAGTTATTTTATCAAGATTCCATATTGGATACATGAGTTGAGAGAACTAGGGGAAAAATGGTTCATTTTGATGGGGAAGAAAGTTTTCTTCCAATGATTTAAGAGAAGTTGAAGTGATAGGAGGATGTGAAGGAGTGATTCACCATAGAACTGAACATCCAAAGAGCAGAGTGAAAGGAATCAACAGATGGGTTAGCATTTGGAGTTAGGTTTGGAGGGAGATTAAACTGTTCTCAAGGTAGTTAAGAGAATGGGGAAATTAACATTCAGAATGTTTGACCCTAGAGCAGTGATCATGTATAACCTGAGAAGGAACAAAGATATACAGAGTTGGACCAGAATAATGGTGGTAAAAGAGATGGGGACCATTAAAGTGTGGCCAAAAAGAGTAAAAAGAAAATCCTAGGTTATACCCAAAGCCAAATATGAATGAAATTAATATTTAATTATTTCTGTTTTATTGATTAACTGGCTTTGCCAAGTTCTTTTTTTAATAAATTCTCATTTTTGTCTTTCTTCTTTTTACTATTTTAGAAAACAATGGCATTTATTCTATGACTTAGTTCTCTGTTATATTCAAAACCTGAGAAAGCTATCAAAGAATACATTTGAATAGTTCATCCCGTATGTAACCTTAAACCTATTATTTGAAAAAAAACACAACTTATGCAAATACACACACATAAGACTTGCAAAAATTAAAATTAAACAACACTAAATATTAGTGAGTATGTGGAGCACTGAGGGAACTTTATACCTTACTAGTGGGAAAGTAAGTTGTTAACCACTTTGTGAAAAGTTTGGCATTATTGATTAAAGTCAAAGGTACACAGACTTTATAACCCAGTAGTTCCACTGCTCAGTAATACCCCAGAGAAACTCTTGAGAAGGTGCAGTACACCAACAGAAGAATAGGCAAATAAAGGTGGCATAATTCCATAATAAAATATAATACACCTATAACAATGTGAATGAATCTCAATGCATAATATTGAACAAAAGAAGTAAGACACAAAAGAGTATTGCAGGATAATTCTATATACATATATAAAATTTGAGAACATGAAATAATTATATTGTTGAGGGATTCATATGTAGATAGTAAAACTACAAAGAAAACCAAGATAATTATCACAAAAATATAAACATTATTTCTGGGAAAGGGAGGAGGTAGTGATCAGGGAAAAGTATACAAGGGCATCTGGGGTGCTAGCAATGTTCATTTCTCAGCTTGGATGGTGATTTTACTGGTGATTGCTTTTAAATTATTCTTCATACTGTGCATACATTATAATAGTTTCACCCAAAAAATAGAAAGGAGAGGAGAAGGGAGAAGGAAGACGAGAGGAGGAGTGGGAAGAGAAGAGGACAGAGGAGGGAAGAGGAGGGAAGGAGAGAAGAGAGAGAAAAGCAGTTGTCACCCAGATCTGTATAAAGCAGCTAGTGCCGTGACTGAAGCATCCTGAGGTTGTATGGCCACAGTGGAGAAACAGAATCATTGTGAACATGAGAGGGGATAGTAGGCAGGAAGTCAGGGTTCTGCTCTAACTGAAGAAGCAAAATGAAATCAGAAATAAGACAGCAAGTAACCATGCATGTTAGTTGGAACCCACCAAATTTCTAACTAAAAAATCTCAATAAATGTAATAAGAAAATAATCACTTTTTAAAAACAAGAATTAACGGAGCACATTATGCCAGAATTTGTGCTAACTGCTCCACATCCTCTTTCATCAGAGTCACAAAATCTCTATGAGTTAGACACTTTCATTAGTCCATTAAATCAGGTGACTCAGAGCAAGAGAGGGAGGCTAAAGAAACTGGAAGGACACTAGGGGAAGACGGTGGAAGAGTAAGACACGGAGATCACCTTCCTCCCCACAGATACACCAGAAATACATCTACACATGGAACAGCTCCTACTGAACGCTGGCAGAAGACCACAGACCTCCCAAAAGGCAAGAAACTCCCCCACGTACCTGGGCAGGGCAAAAGAAAAAAGAAAAAACAGAGACAAAAGAATAGGGACGGGACCTGCACCAGTGGGAGGGAGCTGTGAAGGAGGAAAGGCTTCCACACACTAGGAAGCCCCTTCATGGGTGGAGACTGCGGGTGGTGGAGAGGGGGAGCTTCAAGGCAACGGAGGAGAGCGCAGCGACGGGAGGGAAAAGCGGGGAGATTCCCGTGCAGAGGATCGGTGCCAACAGGCACTCACCAGCCCGAGAGGCTTGTCTGCTCACCTGCCGGGGAGGGTGGGGCTGCGAGCTGAGGCTCTGGCTTCGGTAGTAGTGTAGGGAGAGGACTGGGGCTGGTGGGCGTGAACACAGCCTGAAGGGGTTAGTGCACCACGGCTAGCCGGGAGGGAGTCCGGGAAAACGTCTGGAGCTGCTGAAGAGGCAAGAGACTTTTCTTCCCTCTTTGTTTCCTGGTGCGTGAGGAGAGGGGACTTAGAGCGCTGCTTAAAGGAGCTCCAGAGACCCGCGCGAGCCACAGCTAAAAGCACCGACCCCAAGAGACGGCCATAAGATGCTAAGGCTGTTGCTACAGCCACCAAGAAGCCTGTGTGCGAGCACAGGTCACTATCTACACCCCGATTCCGGGGAGCCTGTGAAGCCCGCCACTGGTACGGTCCCGGGATCCAGGGACAACTCCTCCGGAAGAACGCACTGCGCGCCTCTGGTGCAACTTCATGCCGGCCTCTGCTGCCACAGGCTCGCCCTGAATTCCGTGCCCCTCACTCCCCACGGCCTGAGTGGGCCAGAGCCCCTGCATCAGCTGCTCCTTTAACCCCGTCCTGTCTGAGCGAAAAACAAGTGCCCTCCGGCGACCTACATGCAGAGGCAGGGCCAAAACCAAAAATGAACCCCTGTGAGCTGTGAGAACAAAGAAGAGAAAGGGAAATCTTGCCCAGCAGCCTCAGAAGCAACAGATTAAAACTCCACTATCAACTTGATGTACCCTGCATCTGTGGAATACATGAAGAGACAACAAATCATCCCAAATTGTGGAAGTGGACTTTGAGAGCAAGATTAATAATTTTTTCCCCTTTTCCTCTTTTTGTGAGTGTGTGTGTATGCTTCTGTGTGAGATTTTGTCTGTATAGCTTTGTTTCCACCATTTGTCCTAGGGTTCTATCCATCCATTTTTTTTTTCTTAATAATTATTTTTTATTTTAATAACTGTTTTATTTTACTTTATCTTCTTTCCTTTCTTTCTTTCCTTCCTTCTCTCCTTTAGACAATGAATCATCCCAAATTGAGGAGGTGGACTCTGAGAGCAAGATTTATGATTTTTTCCCCTTTTCCTCTTTTTGTGAGTGTGTATGTGTATGCTTCTGTGTGAGATTTTTGTCTGTATAGCTTTGCTTCCACCATTTGTCCTAGAGTTCTATCTGTCCATTTTTTTTAAAATTTATTTTCTTAATAATTATTTTTTTATTTTAATAACTTTATTATATTTTACTTTATCTTATTTTACTTTAACTTCTTTCTTTCTTTCTTTTTTCCTTCCCTCCTTCCTCCCTCCATCCCTCCCATCCTCCCTCCCTCCCTTTCTTTCTTTCCTTCTTTTCTTCTTTCTTTCTTCCTTCCTTCCTTCCTTTTTGTCTTTCTTCCTTCCTTCCTTTCTTTCTTCCTTTCTTTCTACTTCTACTAATTCTTTCTTTCTACTTTTTCTCCCTTTTATTCTGAGCCATGTGGATGAAAGGCTCTTGGTGGTGCAGCCAGGAGTCACTGCTGTGCCTCTGAGGTGAGAGAGCCAACTTCAGGACATTGGTCCACAAGAGACCTCCCAGCTTCACATAATATCAAATGGCGAAAATCTCCCAGAGATCTCCATCTCAACACCAACACCCAGCTTCACTCAACGACCAGCAAGCTACAGTGCTGGACACCCTATGCCAAACAACTAGCAAGACAGGAACACAATCCCACCCATTACCAGAGAGGCTGCCTAAAATTGTAATAAGTCCACAGACACCTCAAAACACACCACCAGACGTGGATCTGCCCACCAGAAAGACAAGATCCAGCCTTATCCACCAGAACACAGGCACTAGTCCCCAGCACCAGGAAGCCTACACAACCCACTGAACCAACCTTAGCCACTGGGGACAGACAACAAAAACAACGGGAACTACGAACTTGCAGCCTGAAAAAAGGAGACCCCAAACACAGTAAGATAAGCCAAATGAGAAGACAGAAAAACACACCTCAGATGAAGGAGCAAGATAAAAACCCACTAGACCTAACAAATGAAGACGAAATAGGCAGTCTACCTGAAAAAGAATTCAGAATAATGATAGTAAAGATGATCCAAAATCTTGGAAATAGAATAAACAAAATGCAAGAAACATTTAACAAGGACCTAGAAGAACTAAAGATAAAACAAACAACGATGAACAACACAATAAATGAAATTAAAACTCTAGATGGGATCAATAACAGAATAAATGAGGCAGAAAAACAGATAAGTGACCTGGAAATAACGACTGCAGAGCAGAATAAAGAAAAAAGAATGAAAAGAATTGAGGACACTCTCAGAGACCTCTGGGACAACATTAAACGAACCACCATTCGAATTATAGGGTTTCCAGAAGAAGAAGAGAAAAATAAAGGGATTGAGAAAATACTTGAAGAGATTATGGTTAAAAATTTCCCTAATATGGGAAAGAAAATAGTTAATCAAGTCCAGGAAGCACAGAGAGTCCCATACAAGATAAATCAAAGGAGAAATACACCAAGACACATATTAATCAAACTGTCAAAAATTAAAAACAAAGAAAACATATTAAAAGCAGCAAGGGAAAAACAACCAGTAACACACAAGGGAATCCACATAAGGTTAACAGCTGATCGTTCAGCAGAAACTCTGCAAGCGAGAAGGGACTGGTAGGACATATTTAAAGTGATGAAGGAGAAAAACCTGCAAGCAAGATTACTCTACCCAGCAAGGATCACATTCAGATTTGATGGAGAAATTAAAACTTTTACAGACAAGCAAAAGCTGAGAGAGTTCACCACCACCAAACCAGCTTTACAACAAATGCTAAAGGAACTTCTCTAGGCAAGAAACACAAGAGAAGGAAAAGACCTACAATAACGAACCCAAAACAATTAAGAAAATGGGAATAGGAACATACATATCGATAATTACCTTAAATGTAAATGGACTAAATGCTCCCACCAAAAGATACAGTTTGGCTGAATGGATACAAAAACAAGACCCATATATATGCTGTCTATAAGAGACCCACTTCAGACCTACAGACACATACAGACTGAAAGTGACGGGATGGAAAAAGATATTCCATGCAAATGGAAACAAAAAGAAGGCTGGAGTACCAATTCTCATATCATACAAAATAGACTTTAAAATAAAGACTATTAGAAGAGACAAAGAAGGACACTAAATCATGATCAAGGGATTGATCCAAGAAGAAGATTTAACAATTGTAAATATTCATGCACCCAACATAGGAGCACCACAATACATAAGGCAAATACTAACAGCCATAAAAGGGGAAATCGACACTAACACATTCATAGTAGGAGACTTTAACACCCCAGTTTCACCAATGGACAGATCATCCAAAATGAAAATAAATAAGGAAACACAAGCTTTAAATGATACATTAAACAAGATGGACTTAACTAATATTTATACGACATTCCATCCAAAACCAACAGAATACACATTTTTCTCACGTGCTCATGGAACATTCTCCAGTATAGATCATATCTTGGATCACAAATCAAGCCTTCATAAATTTAAGAAAATTGAAACTGTATCAAGTATCTTTTCCAACCACAATGCTATGAGACTAGATATCAAATAAAGGAAAACATCTGTAAAAACTACAAACACATGGAGGCTAAACAATACTCTACTTAATAACGAAGTGATCACTGAAGAAATCAAAGAGGAAGTAAAATAATACTTAGAAACAAATGACAAGGGAGACACGACAACCCAAAACCTATGGGATACAGCAAAAGCAGTTCTAAGAGGGAAGTTTATAGCAATACAAGCCTACCTTGAGAAACAGGAAACATCTCGAATAAAAAAACTGAACCTTGCACCTAAAGCAATTAGAGAAAGAAGAACAAAAACACCCCAAACTTAGCAGAAGGAAAGAAATCATAAAAATCAGATCAGAAATAAATGAAAAAGAAATGAAGGAAACTATAGCAAAGATCAATAAAACTAAAAGCTGGTTCTTTGAGAAGATAAACAAAATAGATACACAATTAGCCAGACTCATCAAGAAAAAAAGGGAGAAGACTCAAATCAATAGATTTAGAAATGAAAAAGGAGAAGTAACAACTGACACTGCAGAAATACAAAAGATCATGAGAGATTACTACAAGAAACTATATGCCAATAAAACGGACAACCTGGAAGAAATGGAAAAATTCTAAGAAATGCACAACCTGCCAAGACTGAATCAGGAAGAAATAGAAAATATGAAAAGACCAATCATAAGCACTGAAATTGAAACTGTGATTAAAAATCTTCCAAAAAACAAAAGCCCAGGACCAGACGGCTTCACAGGCAATTTCTATCAAACATTTAGAGAAGAGATAACACCTATCCTTCTCAAACTCTTCCAAAATATAGCAGAGAGAGGAACACTCCCAAATTCATTCTACGAGGCCACCATCACCTTGATACCAAAACCAGACAAGAATGTCACAAAGAAAGAAAACTACAGACCAATATCACTGATGAACATAGATGCAAAAATCCTCAACAAAATACTAGCAAACAGAATCCACCAGCACATTAAAAGAATCATACAACATGATTAAGTGGGGTTTATTCCAGGAATGCAAGGATTCTTTAACATATGCAAATCAATCAATGTGATAAACCATATTAACAAATTGATGGAGAAAAACCATATAATCATCTCAATAGATGCAGAGAAAGCTTTCAACAAAATTCAATACCCATTTATGATAAAAAAAAAACCTGCAGAAAGTAGGCATAGAGGGAACTTTCCTCAACATAATAAAGGCCATATATGACAAACCCACAGCCAACATCATCCTCAATGGTGAAAAACTGAAAGCATTTCCACTAAGATCAGGAACAAGACAAGGTTGCCCACTCTCACCACTCTTATTCAACATAGTTTTGGTAGTTTTAGCTACAGCAATCAGAGAAGAAAAGGAAATAAAAGGAATCCAAATCAGAAAAGAAGAGATAAAGCTCTCTCTGTTTGCAGATGACATGATACTATACATAGAGAATCCTAAAGATGCTACCAGAAATCTATGAGAGCTAATCAATGAATTTGGTAAAGTAGCAGGATACAAAATTAATGCACAGATATCTCTGGCATTCCTATACAATAATGATGAAAACTCTGAAAGTGAAATCAAGAAAACACTCCCATTTATCACTGCAACACAAAGAATAAAATATCTAGGATTAAACCTACCTAAGGGGACAAAAGACCTGTGTGCAGAAAATTATAAGACACTGATGAAAGAAATTAAAGATGATACAAATAGATGGAGAGATATACCATGTTCTTGGATTGGAAGAATCAACATTGTGAAAATGACTCTACTACCCAAAGCAATCTACAGATTCAATGCAATCCCTATCAAACTACCACTGGCATTTTTCACAGAAGAAGAACAAAAAATTTCACAATTTGTATGGAAATATAAAAGACCCCGAATAGCCAAAGCAACCTTGAGAACGAAAAAGGGAGCTGGAGGAATCAGGCTCCCTGACTTCAGACTATACTACAAAGCTACAGTAATCAAGACAGTATGGTACTGGCACAAAACCAGAAAGATAGATCAATGGAACAGGACAGAAAGCCCAGAGATAAACCCACACACATATGGTCACCTTATCTTTGATAAAGGAGGCAGGAATGTACAGTGGAGAAAGGGCAGCCTCTTTAATAAGTGGTGCTGGGAAAACTGGACAGGTACATGTAAAAGTATGAGATTAGATCTCTCCCTAACACCATACACAAAAATAAGCTCAAAATGGATCAAAGGCCTAAATGTAAGGCCAGAAACTATCAAACTCTTAGAGGAAAACATAGGCAGAACACTCCATGACATAAATCACAGCAAGATCCTTTTTGACCCACCTCCTAGAGAAATGGAAATAAAAACAAAAATAAACAAATGGGACCTAATGAAACTTCAAAGCTTTTGCACAGCAAAGGAAACCATAAACAAGACCAAAAGACAACCCTCAGAATGGGAGAAAAGATTTGCAAATGAAGCAACTAACAAAGGATTAATCTCCAGAATTTACAAGCAGCTCATGCAATTCAATAACAAAAAAACAAACAACCCAATATAAAAATGTGCAGAAGAACTAAATAGACATTTCTCCAAAGAAGATATACAGACCGCCAACAAACACATGAAAGAATGCTCAACATCATTAATCATTAGAGAAATGCAAATCAAAACTACAATGAGATATCATCTCACACCAGTCAGAATGGCCATCATCAAAAAATCTAGAAACAATAAATGCTGGAGAGGGTGTGGAGAAAAGGGAACACTCTTGCACTGCTGGTGGGAATGTGAATTGGTACAGCCACTATGGAGAACAGTATGGAGGTTCCTTAAAAAACTACAAATAGAACTACCATATGACCCAGCAATCCCACTACTGGGCATATACCCTGAGAAAACCATAATTCAAAAAGAGTCATGTACCAAAATGTTCATTGCAGCTCTATTTACAATAGCCTGGAGATGGAAACAAGCTAAGTGTCCATCGTCAGATGAATGGATAAAGAAGATGTGGCACATATATACAATGGAATATTACTCAGCCATGAAAAGAAATGAAATTGAGTTATTTGTAGTGAGGTGGGTGGACCTAGAGTCTGTCATACAGAGTGAAGTAAGTCAGAAAGAGAAAGACAAATACCATATGCTAACACATATATATGGAATCTAAGAAAAAAGAAAATGTCATGAAGAACCTAGTGGTAAGACAGGAATAAAGACACAGACCTACTAGAGAATGGACTTGAGGATATGGGAGGGGGAAGGGTAAGCTGTGACAAAGCGAGAGAGTGGCATGGATATATATACACTACCAAACATAAAATAGATAGCTAGTGGGAAGCAGCCGCATAGCACAGGGAGATCAACTCGGTGCTTCGTGACCAGCTAGAGGGGTGGGATAGGGAGGGTGGGAGGAGGGAGATGCAAGAAGGAAGAGATATGGGAAGATATGTATATGTATAACTGATTCACTTTGTTATAAAGCAGAAAGTAACACACCATTGTAAAGCAATTATACTCCAATAAAGATGTAAAAAAAAAAAAGGAATTCCTGCAAGTTTTGTTTTTATTAGAAAATTCAAAAAATTCAGCATATTAGTACTATGAAGAATATTTGAATATTATTTCAGAAGTTTATATTACTTTTTTGTCATCTACAGAATAAATCAAGCAAAACCCACTGATTTCCACTAAATTATATAAGGGAAAATTTCCCTTATTTAAAAGAAAAAAGATTGATTTGACTGTTGTTCCCACTGATACTTATCTGAAATTGATATGAACGATATGAAATCTAGAGAATAAGTAACATATGATTCATTTTACATAAACCTGCTTATGGAACTTAAGTAGTAATTTACAAATAATATTGTTTATAATTAAGCAACAGAAAGTGATTGTTAAATTTATCTAGATAAGCACAATGAGCTGTACCATTGCAGAGATGACCTGGTTATTTCTGCTTTCTCAACAACTAAATCACTTCAAGGCCATTGCCATTTTGATCAATCACCACACAATAGTTTATTAATGCAATACAAAATTTCCAATCAACTAACTTTAGGCAGCTTTCACTCCTTGGGGGTTTGACTAATTAAATATGTACACTTCACTGACATGTGAATTCTTATGTATTTGACATTGCTGTTTTATGGAGTTTTAAACTATAAACATAATACTTATATTTAAGTAAAGTCATAAATTCTTGCTTCCAAAAAATTTAACAAATACACTCTAAACACACAAGATTCATTTTTATTTTGTCAGAATTATTGATCTCTACATTTCCTTGGCTTTACTCTTCCTAAGAAATCATGCTTCTGACACTCTGAAGAAAATACACATGGTGTTTTGTTTATGCTATTGCTTTACTATAAATTTAATAATGAAAATAAACTGTGTGTGAATATCTACTTCAGTAAAACATACTTGATTTCTAGGAAAATAAAGGAAAGAAAAAGGTGTTGATTAAAAGAAATGTTTTCTAAACAAATGCATTTCAGATTTTATTATAAGAATAAAATATGAATCAAAAAGTTCTCCCTGCATTACGCTTTACAGAGATGAAAGTTTCTGTGGGGGTTCCCTTTCCCTTTGGGTAAACCAACTCAGTTTCAGGGGGAAATAAAAACATAGGATGAATCAGCTCACTAATTTTTCTCTTACTCTGTACCTGTTTTTTTTTGTTTGTTTTTTGTTTTGCTTTGATTTGGGGTATTTTTTTGGTGTTTTTGGTTTGTTTTTTTGTTTTATAAGACTTCATATTTTTCAGAGAAGTTTTAGGTTCATAACAAAATTGAGAGAAAGGTGCAGAGATTTCTCATAGCCGCCACCTCCCCATTATTAACATCCCTCACTAAAGTGGTACATTTGTGTCAACTGATGAACCTACAGTGGCACTTCATAATCACCCAAACTCCAGAGTTTGCATTAGATTTCTCTTTTATTGTTATACAGCCTAACGGTTTGGACAAATAATGACACGTATCTATCATTACAGCATCATACAGAGTATTTTCAGTGCCTTAAAAATCCTCCATGCTGCATGTATACATTCCTCCCCACTACCCAACCCCTGGCAGCCACTCATCTTATTACTGTCTCCATAGTTTTGCCTTTTCTAGAATGTCATATAGTTGGAATCATACAGTATATAGTCTTTTCAAATTGGCTTCTTTCACTTAGTAATATGCATTTTAAGTTTCTTCCATGTACTCTCCTGGCTTAATAGCTCACTTCCTTTTAGTGTTGAATAATATTCCATTGTCTGGATGTGCCACAGTTTATTTAACCATTCACCTACACCTTAGTTGCTTCCAAGGACATCTTAGCTGCTTCCAAGTTTTGGCAATTATGAATGAAGCAGCTATAAGTATCCATGTGCAGATTTTTGTGTGAAAATACATCTTTAACTTCTTTGGGTAAACACCAAGGAGTGCAATTGCTGGATCATATAGTAACAGTATGTTTAGTTTCTAAGAAACTGCCAAACTGTCTTCCAAAGTGGCTGTACCATTTTTCATCCCCACCAGCAGTGGATGAGAGTTCCTATTGTTTCACATCCTCATCAGCATTCACTGTTGTAAGTGTTCTGGATTTTGGTCATTCTAATAGGTGTGTAGTGGTGTTTCATTATTGTTTTATTTTACATTTTTTTGATGACATATGACATGGAACATCTTTTTATATGCTTATTTGCCATCTCTGTATCTTCTTTGGTGAGGTATCTGTTAAGGACTTAGTCTCATTTTTACTTGAGTTGTTTATTTTCTTATAGTTGAATTTTAAGAGTCCTTTGTATATTTTGGATAACAGTCCTTTATCAGATGTGTCTTTTGCAAATATATTCTCCAAGTCTGTGGCTTGTCTTCTCCCCCTCCCCCTCCCCTCCCCCTCCTCTTCCTCCTTCTCCTTCTCCTTCTCCTTCTTCCTCTAGGCGACACTGCATGGTTTGCAGGATCTTAGTTCCCTAGCCAGGGATTGAACCCAGGCCCTTGGCAGTGAAAGCTCACAGTCCTAACCACTGGAACACCAGGGCATTCCCTGCCTTGTCTTATTATTCTCTTGACATTGTCTCTCACACAGCAGACATTTTTAATTTGAATGAAGTCCATCATATTCATTATTTCAATATTCTATAAACATTGATGTTGTATCTAAAAAGGTATCACTATATCCAAGGTCATTAGGTTTTCTCCCATGTTATCTTCTAGGAGTTTTATAGTTTTATGTTTTACATTTAGATCTATGATCAATTTTGAGTTGGCCTGGACCTAGATCAGCATCTAAACAGGGCAGGGACAACCATTACTAGCCCTTGAAGAGGCAGGGCATCAGAAGCGGTCCCAGACTCTGCTACTGGTACCACCAAAGTCCATACCCAGACCCATGCTGAGAGCCCACACTGGCCCTGTCTGCTCTACGGCACAGCTCCACACTAGTGTGAGGGCTGCAGCAGCTGAAGTGACTGCTCAGTTGTGAAGGACAAATGTGGCTTGCATCTGGAACAGCTACAGAACTGGGTAGGGGCAGCCATTACTGGTGCTTACGGAGGTAGCACAACAGGGGCATTTAGGACTCTGACTGGGGCTGGGGTCACCACAGCCCATGCCCAGATTCACACTGAGCACTCACTCTACCTCTCTTACTCCAGCACTGCTCCCCTCTGGGGTGAAGGTGCTGGGGCTAGGAGGGGGGAGAGCACACACTTAGAGGGAACAGAGTCAGCTCAGACCTAAACCTCAAGGCTTCTGCTCCAGCAAATTGGGACCAATCCTCCAAGAGGGTGGTGTTGGCCACTGAGCAGAGAAGCCCGGGCTCACACCTGGCTGTGGCTCTAGCACCTTCATCTCCAGCCATACCTCCTACAAGGTGATAGGTGTCAGCACATGCTGGGGGAAGACATGAATCATGCTCACATCAAGAACCACAAGAACCACTGGGCACAAACAGACTGTACAGGGATGCTCCCACACAAGGGCACCCCTTCAAGACCACAGTAGGTAACTATTCCACCTAATTTCGTAGAACAGCAAAAGTTAAGCAAAACAAGAATATGGAGGAATTTGCTTCAAATGATAAAACAAGAGAAAACCCCTGAAGAAAACAGCTAATGAAACAAAAATAAATAATTACCTGATAAAGAGTTCAAAGTATTAGCAATAAGAATGCTAACTGAATTATGGAAAATAATAAACACAGTGAGAATTTTAAAAGGAATTACAAAATATGTTAAAAAACAGTCAAAACTGAAAAATACAATAACTGAAACGAAAACACACTAGAAGGAATTGACTGCTAGACTAGGTGATACAGAAGAGTGCATAGGTGATCTAGAATATAGAATAATGGAAATCACAGAATTAGAACAGCCAAAAGAAAAACAAATTTTAAAAAATGAGAACAGTATAAGGGATGTCTAAAACAACAGGTATATAAACATTTTGTAGTATAGGGGTTGCAGAAAGAGAAAAGAGAGAGAATAGAGTTGAAAATATATTTGATAAAATTATAGCTGAAAATTCCCTGAACCTGATAAAGAAGACAGATATCCAGGTACAGGAAACACTGAGGGTCCCAAACAATATGAGCCCAAACATACCACACCAAGACATACCATAATTAAAATGGCAAAAGTTAAAGAAAGAATTCTAAAGGGAGCAGAGAAAAACAAAGAGTCATATACAAGGGAATCTCCATAAGGCTATCAGATGAATTTTCTGCAGAAAATTTGTAGGCCAGAAGGGAGTGGCATAATATATTTAAAGTGCTGAGAAGGAAAAACCTGCAACCTAGGATACTCTACACAGCCAGATGAAGGTTTATAATTGAAGGAGAGATAAAGAACTTCTTGGACAAACAAAAACTAGAAGAGCTCATCAGTACTAAACCTACCCTAAAAGAAATGTTAAAGGGTCTTATTTAAGTGGGAAAAAAAAGGCTATAACAAAAATATTAAGTAAAGGCTAAGGATCAACCACTTAAATAAGCTAGTATGAAGACTAAAAGAGAGAAAATTGTAAAATCAACTGTAACTACAATAAACATGAAGATGTAAAATATGACATCAAAACCACAAAATGTGGGGGAGGAGAGTAGAACAATGTAGATCTTTTGGAATGTGTTTGAACTTAAATGATTACCATTTAAAAATAAGTAGATATAGTTATAGGTCAACATGTATGAACCCCATGGTAACCACAAATCAAAAAAATATAGATACACAACAGCTACAGTAAAAGGAACACAAGCATACCACTAAAGAAAATCATCAAACCACAAGAAACTAAAAGAATAAACGAACAGAGAAGCAATAAGTACATACCTATCAATAATCACTTTAAATGTCAATGGACTAAATGTTGTAATCAAAAGACACAGGGTGGCTGATTGGAGGAAAAAACAAACAAACAAAAAACCCACCTATATGCTGCTAATAAGAGACTTATTTCAGAGCTAAAGACACAAAGAGACTGAAAGTTAAGGGATGGAAAAAGATATTTCATGCAAACAGAAATGACAAGAAAGTGGGAGTAGCAATACTCATATCAGACAAAATAGACTTCAAAACAAAGTATATAATAAAAGACAAAGAAGGGCATTATATGATAAATGGATCGATACAAGAAGAGGATATAATACTCATTAACATACAGGCACCTAACCAGGAGCACCTAAATATGTATAAAGTAAAAGTAACAGGCATAAAAGGAGAAACTGACAATAATGCAATAATAATACAAAACTTTAACACCCCACTTGCATGAATGGACAGATCATCCAGACAGAAAATCAATTTTAAAAAAAACAGCAGTCTTAAGTGACACAGCAGACCAGTTGAACTTAATAGATATCTGAGGATATTCCATTCCCAAACAGCAGAATACACACTCTTTTCATGTGCACCTGAAATATTCTCCAGGACACATCACATGCTAGACCACAAAACAAGTCTCAACAAATTTAAGAGGATAGATATTATATCAAGCAGTTTTTCTGACAACAGTATGAAACTAGAAATCAATTATATAATAGGAAGAAAAATGGGAAAAACACAAACACATGGAAACTAAACAGCATGCTACCAAAAAACTAATAAGTCAATGAAGAAATCAAAGAGGAAATCAGAAAATACTTCAAGACGAATGAAAATGGAAACACAACTTTCCAAAATCTATGGGATGCAGCAAAAACAGTTCTAAGAGAAAAGTTTATAGCAATACAGGACTACCACAAGAAATAAGAAAACATCTCAAATAAGTGACCTAATCTGCCATCTAAAAGAATTAGGAAAAGAAGAAGAAGCAAAACCCAAAGTCAGCAGAGGGAAATAAATAATAACAATCAGAGAGGAAATAAATAAAATACAGACCAAAAAATAGAAAAGATCAATAAAGTCCAGAGCTGGGTTTTTGAAATAATAAACAAAATTGATAAATCTTTTTTTTTTTTTTTTTGCGGTATGCAGGCCTCTCACTGTTGTGGCCTCTCCCCTTGTGGAGCACAGGCTCCGGACGCACAGGCTCAGTGGCCATGGCTCATGGGCCCAGCCACTCCACGGCATGTGGGATCTTCCCGGACCAGGGCACGAACGCCCGTCCCCTGCATCAGCAGGCAGACTGTCAACAACTGCGCCACCAGGGAAGCCCCAAAATTGATAAATCTTTCGTCAGGCTCATGAAGAAAAAAAAAAAGAGAGAGGGCCCAAATACACAAAATAAGAAATGAAAGAGTACAAATACTAACAGATATCACAGACATACAAAAAATCATAAGAGGGCTTCCCTGGTGGCACAGTGGTTGAGAGTCCGCCTGCCGATGAAGGGGACATGGGTTTGTACCCCGGTCCTGGAAGATCCCACATGCCGCAGAGCGGCTAGGCCCATAAGCCATGGCCGCTGAGCCTGCGCGTCCAGAGCCTGTGCTCCACAGCAGGAGAGGCCACAACAGTGAGAGGCCCACGTACCGCAAAAAAAAAAAAAAAAAAAAAAACCCATAAGAAAATACTACAGTTATATGACAATTGGACAACCTAAGAGAAACTGACAAATTTTTAGAACATACAAATTCCCAAGACTGAATCAGGAAGAAACAGTCTGACCAGACCAATTGCTAGTAGTAAAATTGAATTTGTAATAAAAATACTCCCAGAAAACAACTCCAGGACTGAGTGGCTTCACAGGGGAATTCTACCAAAAATATAAAGAAGAGCTAATACCTATGCTTCTCAAACTATTCCAAAAAATTGAAGAGGAGGGAACACTCCCAAATTCATTTTTCAAGGCCACCATTACCGTGATACCAAAACCAGACAAAAACTCTACAGAAGATGAAAATTACAGGCCAGTATCTCTGATAAATATAGATGCAAAATTCCTCAAAAAAATATTAGCAAACTGAATTCAACAATATATAAAAAGGATCATACACCAAGATCAAGTGAGATTTACTCCATGGTCATAAGGATCGGTCAAGATTTGCAAATCAATGTGATACACCACATTAACAAAAGGAAGGATAAAAATCACATGATCATCTCAATAGATCTGGAAAAAGCATTTGAGAAAATTTAGCAACCATTCATGATAAAAATTCTCATCAAAGTTGGCATAAATGTAATATCTCATCATAATAAAGGCCATTTATGACAAACCTACAGCTAACATACTCAACAGTGAAAAGTTGACAGCTTTTCCTCTAAAATCATGAACAAGACAAGGATGCTCATTATCATCACTTCTATTTAATATTGTATTGGAAGTTCTAGCCTCAGCAATCAGACAAGAAAACAAAATAAAAGGCATTGAAACTAGAAGGGAAGAAATAAAGCTGGTACTATTTGCAGATGACATGATACTATATATAGAAAACCCTAAAGTCTCCACCAAAAAACTATTACAACCAATAAAGGAATTCCATTATGTTGTAGGAGATGAGATTAGTACAGAAATAATAAAGAAATCTGTTTCTTTTCTATATAATAATAATGAAATATCAGAAAGAGAAAATTTTTAAAAACAATTCCATTTAAAATTTCACCCCAAAGAATAAAATACCTCAGAATAAACTTAACCCAGGAGTTGAAAGACTTATACCCCCAAAACTATAAAACACTAATGAAGGAAATTAAAGGTGATACAGAGAAATGGAGATATCTTGTGCTCTTGTATTGGAAGAATTAATGTTGTTAAAATGGTCATACTATCCAAAGCAGTCTACAGATTTGATGTATGATATTTTTAAAAATAGTCATGACATTTTTCAAAGAACTAGAATAATCTTAAAATTTATATAGAATCACAAAAGACCCCAAATTGCCAAAACAATCTTGAGAAAAAAGAACAAAGCTAGAGATATCATGCTCCCTGACTTCAGACTCTACTGCAAAGCTACTCTAATCACAACAGTAGGCACTGGCACAAAAACAGACACGTAGATCAATGGAACAGAATGGAGAATCCAGAAATAAGCCCAAGCACATATAGCTAATTAATCTGTGACAAAGGAGGCAAGAATATACAATAGAGAAAGACAGTCTCTTCAATAAGTGGTGCTGGGAAAACTGCACAGCTACATGTAAAAGAATGAAACTAGAACATTTCCTCATACCATATACAAAAATAAACTCAAAATAATTTAAAGGCCTAAATGTAAGATGTATAACCATAAAATTCCTGGAAGGGAACA
>NW_006773973.1:302643-321546 GCF_000442215.2 Lipotes vexillifer | reverse complement strand
CTCTTTCACATAAATCATAGCAATATTTTTTGGATCTGTCTTTTAAGGCAAAAGAAACAAAAAATAGCAAAAATAAACAAATGGGACCTAATTAAACTTAAAAGCTTTTGCATAGAAAAGAAACCATCAACAAAGTGAAAAGACAACGTACTGAATGAGAGAAAATATTTGCAAATGACTGATAAGGAGTATATATTCAAAATATATATAATAACTCATACAACTCAATAACAAAAAGCAAACAACTCAATTAAAAAATGGTCAGAAGACCTGAATAGATGTTTTTTTTTGAAGATATACAGTTGGCCAACAGGCACATGAAGAGATGCTCAGCATCCTTAATCATCAGAGAAATGCAAATTAAAATCACAATGAGATATCACCTCACACCTGTCAGAACAGCTATCATCAAAAAGTCTACAAATAACAAATGTTGGTGAGGATGTGGTGAAAAGGGAACCCAAGTAAACTGTTGGTGGGAATGTAAACTGGTGTAGCCACTATAGAAAAGAGTATGGAAGTTCCTCAAAAAAACTAAAAATAGAACTACCAAATGATACAGCAATTCCACTCCTGGGTATATATCTGAATAAAATGAAAACATTAATTTGAAAAGGTACATGCACCCCAATGTTCATAGCAGCATTATTTACAATGGCTATATAGTGATCGCTTTGGCAGCACATATACAAAAGCTATGTAAGTAACCTAAGACATAGAAGCAACTTATGTGTCCACGAACAGATGCATGAATAAAGAAGAAATTATATATATGTGCATACACACACACACACACACACACACACACACACACACACACACACAATGGAATATTACTCAGCCATAAAAAAGAATGAAATTCTGCCATTTGCAACAACATGGATAGACATAGATGGTATTATGCTTAATGAAATAAATCAGAGAAAGACAAATACTCTATGCTATCACTTACATGTTGGATCTAAAAAATAAAATAAATGAATGAATATAACAAAACAGAAACAGACTCACAGATATAGAGAGCAAACTACTGGTTACCAGTGGGTAGAGGGAAGGGAGTAGAGGCAGGAAAGGGAGAGGGGATTAAGAGATACAAACTATGTATAAAATAAATAAGCAACAAGGATAGATTGTAAAGCACAGAGAAATATAGCTATTATTTTGTAATATCTTCAAATGGAGTATAATCTATAAAAATACTGAATTCTTATGTTGTACGCTTGAAAATAATATAATATTGTAAATCAACTATACATCAATTAAAGAAGTAAAAGAAAAGAAAGTAAAAGAAAAGAAATGAACCCCAAAATATCCCAAATACAAAAATATATATTATTAATTTTGAGTTACTAATGTCACCATTTTATAATAACTGGATAAGTCAACTCTAACACCATCTTTTCAAAATTAGCCTAAAGAAGTGCACAAAAAGTGTGATAAATTGATAGGAGACTATAATTTTTTGAAAACATTTCTTTTAACCTCTGCCTGACCATTCTTTTCTGATGTTCTCTCCACCTATCTTAATACAGAGTGTCTGTCTTATTACTTGCTCTTATTTTTGTGTTTACTCTCATATGTTGTTATTGTACTAAATTCTGTCTTCATCCATCGTCTTTTTTTCTCTGAACATATCTCTGAGAGGTTTCATACATATCCATCATTTCAATATTGATAGTTTCCAAATGTATAACTACAACTCTGATTTATTATATTTCCAAGTCAAGAGCTTGTCTCTGGACTGAATTGTATCTCATACTGAAGTACAGCTTAGTGGTAAAAAGAATAACCTCTGAAGCCAGATGTATTAGTTATCTATTGCTGATAACAAATTATCACACTTAGTGGCTTAAAAATACACATTTACTAATTATACCCTTACTGTGGGCAGGAGTTAATTCTGACTTAACTTTATACTCTGCTTCAGATACTTTCAAATGGCTGCAATCAATGTATTGGCTGGGGTGTGGGCCAAAGCCTTGACCAAATTTCCAAATTTATGTGGTTGCTGGCAGGATTTAGTTTCATGCAGGATGTTGGACTAAGGATATCAATTCTTCACTGGTTAAAGAAGCCACCCTTACTCAGTTCCTTGCCACTCTGTCCTCTCAAATATGGCATATGGCTTCATTAAAGCCAGCTAAACAGTCTGCTAGTAAGACAGAAATCACAATCTTATATAATATCATCATAGAAGCAGCATCCTATTACATTATCTGTTGTCAGATATGAGTGGCTAGGCCAGCCTTTTTTTTTTTTTTTTGCGGTATGTGGGCCTCTCACTGTTGTGGCCTCTCCCGTTGCGGAGCACAGGCTCCGGACGCGCAGGCTCAGTGGCCATGGCTCACGGGCCCAGCCGCTCCGCGGCATGTGGGATCTTCCCAGACCGGGGCACAAACCCGCATCCCCTGCATCGGCAGGCGGACTCTCAACCACTGCGCCACCAGGGAAGCCCCAGCCCATCTTTGAAGAGAGGAGATTACACAAGGGGGTGTGTGGTAGGCAGAATTTTAAAATCCTCCCATAAGATTCTCATCCCTAGTCATTCATTCAAACACTAATCTAGGCACTGGTGTGAAGTGGCTTTGAAGATGAAATTAAAGTTACTAATCAACCGGTCTAATTAGTAGTAAGACGATCCACCTGGATTATCCGAAGGGGATAATCTAATCACATGAGCCCTTAAAAGCCAAGGATTTTCTCTGACTGGTATCAGAGACATGAGGTGGAAAAGGAAAGCAGAGAAGAGGTAAGGCAGAAGAGAAGGTTAGGGTGATCTGGGATTCCACCTGCTTTTGCTGGCTTTGAAGATTGAGAAAGGGAGCCACATGCCAGGGAATGTGGAAAGCTCCAGAAGCTCAAAATGACCCCTGATTTACAGCCAACAAGGAAACAGGGCCTCAGTCCTATAACCATGGGAACTAATTTCAGCTACAAACCTCAAAGAGCCTAGAAACATGCTCTCCCCTGAAGCCTCCAGAAAGAACACGGCCCTGATAACATCATGACTTCGAACTTGTAAGACTTGTTGTGTCCGGGCTTTTAACCCAAAGAAATTATAATACAATAAATTTATGCAGTTTTAAGCTGCTAAACTTGTGGTAATTTGTTAAGGCATCAATAGAAAACTAATATACGTGTAGTACCAGGAGGTGAGGATCATTAGGAAACATTTTAGAATCTGCTGCCAGACCAGACTACCTGGGCTTAGAGACTTACTAGCTATGGGACCAGGGCAAGCTACTTCTCTGTGCCTCAGTTTTCTAATCTGTAACATGGAGATAATAACAGTAGTACTCAATCCTTAGGTTTGGCATGAAGAACAAGTAAGTTTATATATGGAGAGAAGAGTGACAGGCAAGTTATAAGTGCTATATCTGTCGGTTATCAGTATTCTTTCTAGAAGATAATTATTTCTATTTTTCCTAAAATCTCAAGGCATAGTTATATTTTGGAAGTAGAAGAGTTAAAGATAATATCATAGTATAATACAATATTTCATTTTCTTTGCCCAAAATAGTAGGAATAGGGGAAGCAACACAACAATCATAATATAGAAAACTTTCCTTATCTAAATAAATCAGGCAACAGATGTGCAGTTCTTGATAGTGATGAGCTAGTGACATTTATTAGGGCAAAACAGTGTAAATGCAACAAGATGTTTCATTCACTTCTACTAAAATTGATTCAGTTTAATCAACAGACTCTCTCCAATGAAAAGCTTAGTATTGAACTCATGGTTTATATTTTGCATTCATAGTTAACTTTCAGATGGTTTTGATAATTACTCTATAGGAAAAACAATATTTCTTGCCATTTCCAACTGTTTTCTGATTATATTGAGTTTTCTTAACCTCCACCACTGCATTTGGTCTTTTAGAGTTTTGAAATATGTTTTAATTTTTTTCATGAATTTATCTTGTCAGCCCATCATAAATTAATCCTTTTCCTATTTCTCTTTCTGAATCTAGTTCTTTATTGCACACTATAGTTCATTTTTAAGTGACTTGAAACAAGAAAGAGCAATTAATCTGTGGGGAATTTAAATGTTATACTTCTAGATAAACTTGTTTTTCATAATTTGAAACTGATCATTCTCAGGGTTGTAAATTATTTTGTTGGTGGAAGTTATATATTATTTTAAGTTGTCCACCTCTTTCAGGCCATTAGATCATTGTTCTGAAATCTGCAGAATTTTTCTGTTTTTATAGTTAATTCTTAGTTATTGACCATGAAACCAAGCAAAAACCTGCAACCCACTCCCCCTTCCAAGTACAAAGGCTTCTCCATATCCCCTGCCTCTTGTCTGTAGAAAACCTGAAGTCTCCCAGGCCTCCCTGGTTCACAAAAGAGCAGGCTCAAGTAGTTAATTATTAGACAATAAAGTCACAGAATCTTTCAGGGTCAGATGAACATTCCTGAGTTGTTTTACAGATACTATAACTGCCACCAGAGAGAAAAAGCTAATTGCATGATGACCAGACTGTCACCATGACATAAGCTACTCCATCTTGAGCAGTACTGAATCTATGGCTAGCACAATTCCATGAGCTGGCCTCAAGATAATGGGATTAACATTATTACTCACAGTAATCTATATTTTTGTGGGCACCAAAATAATTGTAGCTTGCTCTGCCTGTATATGTAAGTGGGCAACTAAAATTGTCAGCAAAGAGATGCTACAGACCCATGTTGACATCTTCCATGTCATGCTGACACCTATGTCAGCATGAAGAAGTTGCAGAAGATGAACCTTTGCCCCTAATCCCATAGAAATGGAATGATCTTTGACTGTGGGGAATTGAAAGCAGCTCATTTGCCTATTTCTGTTCCTCTCTAACCTTAAAAGACCCTAATTATAGGAATGAGATCACTAGGCAATTTAACTCCTGACTTATGCTCTCCTGAATGCATACCATGCCTTGCACAACCTGTTGATTCTTTTCCTAGATTAAAAGTAAGAATGAAGAATTAAATAGTTAAAGAATGACTAGCTCCCTACCCCCAGCAGCCCCCTTAGCAATCCTGCAGGCAGATAACATGGCAAGAATACATCTAAAGAATCAGCCAGTCTGCATGCAATGAAGAATGATGCAGAATCCAACCTCCTGCCTCAATGATTTACTGAAACTTCCCCTTTTCCCTTTAAAAACTGTCATGGTTGAGAAGAATATTCGAGTTGGTCTCAGGACATAAGTTCACCTTCTCCCCAGATTGCTGGCTTTCCTGAAAAAAGCAACTTTCCTTTCTAACAACACTTGCCTCTCGATTATGCGCTTTTTTTTTTTTTTGCGGTATGTGGGCCTCTCACTGCTGTGGCCTCTCCCATTGCGGAGCACAGGCTCCGGACGAGCAGGCCCAACGGCCATGGCTCACGGGCCCAGCCGCTCCACGGCATGTGGGATCCTCCCAGACCAGGGCACGAACCCGTATCCCCTGCATCGGCAGGCGGACTCTCAACCACTGCGCCACCAGGGAAGCCCCCGATTATGCGCTTTTGATCAGCGAGCAGCTGAACCTATGTTCAGTAACAACCATCCCTCCTTATTCACTGATTTTTATGATTATGGAAATAATTTTCTATAATTTATAACAAAAAATGTTTCTGCCTTATTTTCCCTTTTGAAATATCTGGAAATACAGTTTTATGATAATATAATATTTCTCCCTATTTTCTAAATTTAAAGAATCCTTCTGCTTTATCATCATTATCATTATTTTATTGCCCCCCTCTCGGGTACGCAAATAGTTAAGGTTAATGATTTGCCCATTTTTCTAATTCTTCTGTAATCCCACTTTATCTGTTCACCTTAACCTTGCCCCAAGTTGCAACTTCATTAAAAATTAATAAACAAACAGCAAACCTTTAAACAACTTGGGCAGTTTGACATGAGAGGAGACTCGATGAATAAGTACATACTTATTCTTGGAATGTTCTTACTAACAGTGCCATTTTGTGTGTATGAAATTCCTTTCTTTTCAGCTCAGGCAAATCTAAGTGAACACCCCACTTCTAGTGGGAAAGCGAAGGGATAATAGTGCCAGGTGGTGACTGGGAAAAGCAGCAGTGGGGTGTGGGGGGTTACACAGTTGAAATTTCTTTTTGGTACTATAAAACCATGGGTGATCCTTTCCCTTTTTCACACTTGCTTCTTAAGTTACCTTGATAGCCAGGAGTCTAGGGAGGCCTCATGAAGCCATGGCATCCTAGGAGCATTCTTTTATCATTCATTTAGAAGCCAATACAAGTACCTGAAAGAATATATGTGTTAGGTGATTGCTCAGTGAATATTTAGTGTACCCAATAGCAATCTCAAGGCAAATTGTCTAAATATCATTAGAAGAGAATTTAACATTTTGATCAATTATTCTAATAAATAAGTGAAATTCACCATAGACCATGGACTTCAATGGTGGGCCCATCCATCTCTTTAATGTCCTGGAGTTCAGTATTGATTTCATAAATACACTATTTTCATCATAAATATTTATCATTAGTGTCTTATTCTAACTCACATTTGCTATTATATTGAAATGAAGAACAGAATACAATATTAACCTTGGAATTGAAACTGGGTCTCAGAGGGATGAGACTGTCCATTCTAGTACATTCTCATTTCTGCAAATGACTGAAAAAATATAAACATTTTAAAGGAAAAAAAAATGAACATAAAGCAAGCAGCCAGAACAATCCAAAGGACTTGGAGATGCTTGTAAACAGAGTTATAGGCTAATAACATGAGGTTTTGACAGATGTGTAATATGCTATTTGGCCTACAAAAGATATTTGTGGTCATTTCAAAAACACGATTAGATGGCATCAGGGAGAACTGCAGTATTTAAAAAGGAATGAATTTTTAAAGTAGCTAATAACCTTTGCAGACTTTTTAGAAAGTATTATAAAATGTTCTGTTAAATGTATAACACATATAATTTTGTTCTAAGTATTCTTTTTTATTTTTAACTGTAATAATCAGGGGTGAGTTTACAGTTAATAACTGGCATTGCCCAAGCATCAGCCAATCAGAACACATTAGAAAAGAGTTCTGCAGGCCCTGCTGTGCCGGTGAATCCTTTAGTTCTTGGATTATGCTGAAGTTCAGCTGGGTGTGGGGGAGGGGTGTTGGCTTCTGGGATAGTGAAGGATTCTCAGAGAGTGGAGTTTTAGCAACCAGTATGGAATTATTTAAATACTATAACTGTGCCAATGTGTACCAGCTAAATATCAGCCCTGGTAATAATTATAGTAGTTACTGAAAGGCTACTTAGAATATATATGCATTTCTTCCAAGACAGTCAAAATACATGTGTATTGGAAATTATCACTACCTAGAATTGATTTTTTAAAGTAATATATTTTAGCATTTTGAAACTGATAAAAAAGGAGCTTGGAGTTAACTGCATCTAAATCCTTAAATTTAGAGCATGGGTTAGTAAACAAAAATATGATGGATGAATTGTGTGTGTATGGCTATTAAACATATATATGCCATACACATATGTTTTATGTATATACATATATAATTGTTGCTCTCTATATAGCACACATACACATATTATGTGATATATGTGATACATATATGTGTATATATCTCTCTCTCACACACACACACACACACACACACACATATATAACTGCTTTAAATCAAAACTGTAATCCCCGCATTTGTTCCTGCCAGCACTACATAACTTTTAGAAAGAAAATATTCAGATTTTCCACCTTTGATTTCCTACTTTCATTTTCAATGGTTTCTCATTTAAAACTAGTCAGAACCTGTTAGGAGAAAAAAATAAATCAGAATGCATTTATTAGCATGTTTTACAGTAAAGATGTACAGTGAACACTACTTTAAAGTTTCTCAAATATAAAACATGTCAATAGAATTTTATCAGTGATAGAATAATACTGTGAAAACATAAGAGGGAAAAAAAACAAGATTTTGTCTAAGCAAGAAAATGCAAGATACAGCAAAAATGATATTTGCTTAACAGCATCCTTAGTAATTTGAGCACTGAAACAAGTGGGACACTCATGAGGATAAAAAGTTTTTTCTAGCTAAGCGAAATTCTATTTTATATTTTGAAATACATATTATTTTTAAAGCATTACAAGAAAACAGAAAAGTCTGTGTCATGTTATATAGGAGCAACACAGGTCTAAATTCTTTTCTCACAGACTGGAAGCCTAGAAAATGCATTTCCCAGATCCACTTGCTATGAGAGGTCAGGTTCACATTCCAATCAATGACACAAAACTTGTACAAGAACTGGAAGATACAAGCGAAGGAGAAACCATTATTCTGTTCTAATGGTAACAGGTGTACGCAAGGGCAGAAGGTATCTAAGAAGATTCTAGTACCTTCAGGAGAGGTCCTGAAAAATCACCTGCTTTTGTATTGCAGGCAATAGAGATCACCAACATTGTTATGTCATTTTAACAATTTCTAACTTCCTCATATCCAGTAGTGGTCTTCACTAGACTTTACTCTCATCCTACCAAAGTTTTAAAAGTATATAATCTATCAAATCCTTTCCTGCTAAAATACCTAACTAGTTTCTATTTTCTAAATTGAAAAATAAGTGTGAAAATTTTAAAAATAATATGTTTCATACGATTGTAGTGGAAAATATACAAGATAAAGCATTTAGCACAGTGCCTGTGCTATTATTTTCATCACTATTATTTTACCATTGGTTGAATGTCCTTCCTGACCCAACCTCTCTGACTAGACACATATCACAATCAGCCACTGTGCTTAAGAGAAAGAAGCTGACCTCCCATATTCAAGATTTCTAAGAATAGTTTCATCATCTGCAACTGAAACCACCTTGACTAGCCCCATTTAGAACTTTGAACTTGAAGCTTCAGAATTATCTTTGGAAAGTTTCTATAACCTATCACAGTCAATTGCGTTCATTCTCTCTATGAAGTGTTCCTCTCATATATTTGTCTCCATTTCTAAGAGCACTACCATAAGATAGGGATAATGACATGTAAATGATATACTGTACTTAATCATCCAGAATACCCAGGAGAGTGCTGGTCCATAGTAGGCTCTCAATTCTAATTACTTTATCTTTCCCATAAGGCTTTTAATATTACTGTTAAGTATTTCAAACTGATGTCCTTGTAAGGATGTCTATTTGGTAACTTTGCCTCTGGCATCTCCCAATTCTCATCTATATTGCATTCTATTGTCTAATTAATCTTCCTTAAAAAGGTTTTCTGAGCATGACATTCCAATTGTTAGAAATCTTCAAATACCCACAGAATAAGTTTTTGCCCTTCTCCCTAGGAATTCAAAGTTCTGCATACTCTATCTACATCTTACTGTCTAATGTTACCTCTTACTGCTTCTCTCTTTACACCTCATTTTTCTAGTACAACTGGACTAGTTGATATTCACTGGTAAGCCCCATATTTTGGATCTCTGCTTTTACTGTTTATTCTTCTAAATGCCTTTCTCCCCATCTTTACTTACTATAATTATACCCATCTTCCAAGGTTGTTCAAATATGTTGGTAATGAAGCCATAGCCAAAGGGAACCCGCTCTCCTAACTTTCCTTATGGTTGAATTGACTATAGTCTTCCTTATGTTATAGTAAATTTGTATATTTTCTTGTATTTCAGTTAATTATTTCAGGTTTTCTACCATGAGACAGAGGTGAGGACTATGTTTAAATCCTGGTACAAGAAGACACAGGATAATGAAAAATAGTTAAGACCATTAGCTAAAAATTCATATCTGGGTTAAGCTTTCACCTTCTACTTCCTAGCAGCTTTACTACATAACAGGTTTGTCTAAGGCTCTGTTTTGATCTTTAAAATAGATAAAATAGTAATATACTCTTAAAGTTCCATATGCTAATCAATCAATAAACGGTTCCTTTTATTTTCCTTACATATTAGATTTGTCTTAAAACCTGATGTTAGAAAAGCATATCTGTTTTCATTAGGAGTCCATTTTATAATCTACAGGATGCTTTGATGCTGTAGACTCAGTATTTGTTGCATGAATATATATAAATCATAGTCATTATAATATATTTATGCTGAGTTTCACAGCAGCTTAACCACTTAGAGCAGAAGGACTTCCTTAGACTTCATAAAATCTGAGGATTTCCTCTGTCTCCAGGCTGGCTGGCTTTATTCACTTGTTTATTTTTAACATTGGCCCCTGGTTATTTTCATTTTTCCAAATAAGATACTTCTTTTAGATCTCATGTGTCAGCAGACTACTCATTTCTTCCCTCTTCATATTCCCTGTGTCTTAGATTATCCAGCTGTTCACTTTCCTATATGCAAAGCAGTAATCTCATCAGTCTAGCTGACCAAAGGATCACCTTGGTACATGTTTACCAAACAGAACATTAAACATGACTTCAAAAAGGAAAGTACATCATTCCCCTAAAGGGAAGAGATGCAGTCAATCACACATGAGCAATCTGGATTTTGCTTGGCTAGGGATTTTTATGTCCAGAGCAACCTAAAAGGGCAGAGTATTTCTCATGCCAAATTTTATAGGATGCAACTGAACAATTAAAAAAAATGGAGTCAGCATTTGTGTGTCCCTTCAGGAGGCATCATGTCGGCAAGTTATTCTTCACTGCAGAGTTTTAACACACCATTAGGCAGCATCCATGGCCAAATTGATGTTGCTGTGACTTATCTTTGCTGCTCCCAGCACCTTTGAACCTAGATCAACAAAAGGGCACCCAATGCCCTTGTAGTCATAGAAAGCAACAAGGTTCATCTGGAAGAGCAGTGGACCTGGAATTAGATTATTTATTCAATTTTTCAACATTATTGATCAATTACTGTATGATAGGTCTTGGGGAAATTCCAAATCAGGAATATATAACAGATAGTAGTAACTTACAGAAAAGGAAGAGACAGACATAAAAACAAGTAACTACAACTGAATGCAGAAAGTAAGACATGCCCAGATGTCAGAAGCATTTATGGGCCTATTCTCTACCTGACTTGTTATAGAAGTTTTTCCACTCACTTAACTATTATTACTTTAGAGCTAATCTGCTAGATGTCAACCAGATCAAGGTCCTTCTTTACATCCATTCATCTTATCCAATACAAAACTAAAGTCTTTACCATCACCTATGAAACTTTCATCTTCATTTTATTATAATACTATTATAAATGTAAATGCTATTGTAAATGCTATTACAGTAACTGTTTGGGGACAAAGTTTAGCTAACAGAATTGTTATCTGGAGCCATTTTCTAAGCAAGTCTCCTACATATGTACAATTATTACAAATATATTTTTTACCATAGATTGTAAGTGAACCACATTTTAACCACTTCTGTTCAGACTCAAAGAGCAAAATCTTTTTTAAAAATTCCATAACTGGCCCAAAAGACAAGCAAGTTGTTACTATTCCTAATAAAGATCACTATAGACTAACTGCTATATAAAATAAAGAATAGTATCCAAATAGAAAAGTTGCCAAAAGACATTAAAAATAAAATTTCAAAATAAGTAATATGACAGGTCAATAAATATTTTAAAATCCCACCAGTGAGCAAAACGAAAAAAAAAGTAAATCAAATGAAATGCCAGTTTTCACTTGCAATAGCAAACATTCTTCAATGATAATTTCCACTGTTCTTGAGCATATACTTTTTTATGGGAGCATTGCTACATTTCATGTACCAAAATTCTGATTTTATAAATTTATCAAAAAGAAAAATCACAGATGCAGAAAATGTTTTGGACAAGAATGTTCTTGTAAATAGTAATAATTTAATAATAATAGTATAATAGTGACAGATGACATTTATTAGAGGCATCTGGCACTGTACTAATTTATATTATCTAATTATAATTTTAAAAACTTGAGAATCAAGTGTAAGCAACCAAATGTAAGCATAAAAGGGGTGTATTGAATGTAGAGAATTTTAAAACAATATTAAAACCTACTAAAATTTATTTTTTCTTACCACTGCATCGTCAATTCTAAATGTCACTTATAAAATGCTATTGCTGTGATTACCACTGAGATTTAATAATACAGATGTCAAATTAAGGATTGAAAAATCATTTGTTCTTTAGGAACATTTTGCAAATTCCCAGTTATATATCCAGCCTCCATCACACTTGGACTCCGTTACGAGCATTTATAATATTTAGAAACTCACTACCTAATGATTTCAAATCATTGAGTTCAATTCAGGTGTAGGTTGTGCCTCCAACCCTTGTGATGCTACCTATTCCTATATTTACACACTAGTTTTAAGTAAACAATGATAGCACAGTGATTGTGAAGAGGAAAATGAGGAACTAGAGTTACTTTAATTCTGTTATTTTATAGTCCACTGGAAGGTGCTGGTAAGGTAGGTTTCATTCTGAGGTCTCCTCTTGGCTTATAGACAGCTATCATCTCACTGTGTGCTCATATGACCTCTAAACTCAACACAAGTGCTCCATGCTCACAACCTCATCTAATCCTAATTATCTCTCAAAGGTCCTGTCTCCAAGTACCATTATCTCTCAAAGGTCCTGTCTCCAAGTACCATTGAGTTTTAGGGCTTCAACATATGAATTGGGGGGGCGGGGCACAAACATTCGCTCCATAACACAAAACAATTTAGGAGAAATGGATTTATAATCTACTTGTGCTGTAGTCAAAAGTATATTTTCAGCTTCAGTGAAGTATAAATTAATATGTAATCCATTGTTGTCTGCATAGATCATTGCTGATTAAAAAGAATATGCATATTTTTCTCAGTCTAACAGTTTTCTGTAATTATAATGTCTGTACCACATTGCTTTTTTCACCCTGTTGTCTGATGATATTGATTATACATGTCATACTTAGTCACTATAATGAGACTGAATGAAAACTATGTTCAGAAATGACACAGCATATTACATATTCTCTTACATGTGGTCAAGTATATTTGAGAATTTGTTCTTCACAGGTAATGCCCAAGGGCTTTGACAAAAGGGCATTGAATCATTGATGTTTTCCTCATTGTGGGTTGAATTGCAATTCAAGCTGGTGAAGAAAACCACACTAGTCCTGAAGAGTATTCTAAGGTAGGCTATATCAAAAGAGATATGTGACATATGTATATATTACTAAAAATATTTAGAGAACCTATCACACCATGAAGTTTAAATTAAAATATAGGAATCAGAGCTTTCAGCAAAGGAGGTACTCTGTGACATCACTTTTGTATGACTCATTTTGACAGTTCAGAACTTTCTGAAACCAAACACAGATGATCATGGAAAAAGCCCAGATGTTTTTTGGATCAAATGAAATTAAGCCTCAACATTGCTGGGAAGTAGATGCATCTTAGTCTTTTAGATTAGAAAAGAGTAAAATGGAGGCTGAAACATGTTAAATGAAATTACTCAAGGCCACTCATTAAAACCATCACTGGCCTTTCTGAAGTATTTTATCAGATGAAAGCCAGACTAATTCTATGATTTTATTATGCCCGTTGTGCTTAGCTGGTTAGTAGATACTTTCTTTTATTTGGAAAAAATATAGATTTATGACTTTTGTTTGCAGTCTTGAGGGGATGGAGAGTGACAAAGGGGCATAAGTTTTTTCCTTAGAGTAGTTTCAATGTTTAGAAACCAAAGATTTTGTCTGGCTTTTCCTGATACCAATAACATGTTTTCCAAATTAATGTACTTATGTTTATTGAAATAAAATTTTACTACATTGAACAGAAAAATTATTTAGTATGCTCTATTACTTTGTTGTTTCCCCACTCCCCTGCCCCACCATACACTGAAGAGAAGTTAGCCCTGTTCCCATAAGTCAGGGAATCTTTTCATTACTTTAATATATAAAGGGGAAATCAGGCCTGGGTAAATTTCTATGTTTCTGTTTAATGGTGCATTTAAGTATGCCAGAAGACAGCTTTAATGTAATTCCTATGGGGTGTATTTTATCCCTTAACAGAGATAAAGTATTGGGGTATATTCACTATGGTTTACTGTAAAAGTAACTTGAGTGACGCAACCTACAGAGGCATCTCAGGATAAAGTAGAACTTATAAGACTAGACCAAATGCCATATTAGGAAATAATTTTCCATAAATTTTGAAAGCTTTTTCATGTTTAATTGATTGTAAAAACAGTCATCAGAGTTCTTCAAAATTAGTCTTTTTTAAAGACTTTGAAAGAGTTCCAAGTAAAATATTCCTAATAATTTCAGTTGTTATATTTTTCTATTTAGAGCTCCTGTATTTATTTTTCAAAGTTTTCCTAGTCCAAACTTAACGATTCTTGCCTTGCTGTATGTTATCATGCCTACCTAGAATATATCTCCAAGAGATATTAGAAAATTCCAATGAAACATCAAGTATTTGTTCTGATACACTGAATTCACTGTAACATTATTATGAAAGGGACAGAAAGGTAACTTTTTGCAGTAGTGCAGTGGAAGTACATTTCAACTCCCACCAAACATACATTACCATTTCCAGCCTAAGTCTCAGAGTAGAGGTATACTAATTGTTTCTCTTATATAGAGAACAATGCATGCTCAAAGGTATTGAGGGAAATTCCAATCAGAAACTTTATTATGATTTACAAGAATCAATATCTAGGGATGTATAATATTTTTGTATATCTCTATTTCTGTGACATACAGTCGGTAGGGCATATGTCAGTTAAGCACACCCATACGTAACTTATTTCTGGTTTATTAAAGGTCGTATAATTCCATCTGCATCCTCAAATTACCCTTAAAGCATTTTAGTAGCATAGTATACCCCAAAATGTAATATACCAGCATTTTTACTCATAACTAATCAGATTTAATATTATACTTTATCAGATTCAATCTTCAGTTTGTATTATTGCAGATATTATTCTACTTTAAGAAATAAGCTACACTTAAAATTTTAAAATTCACACCATCAACTCCATTTAGCAAATGTCTGCTTACATCAAAGAATATAGAAAGCCTTCTTCAAGTAGCCCTTATTGCGAAAATCATAGTTTTTTGGAACTACCACAAATAGTTTGAATTAATAAAAACGTTTGAACTTTAAAAAGTTTGTTAATTGTATTTCCTATACTTTTAATCATGTGGTGCTGTTGAAATGTCATATGTAATGTTAATAATGTCTTGCTTTGTGTACAAAATGTGAAGCATTGTGACTGGACAGATAATTATCTTCAAGTAATAATTTTAAAACTGGTAGGCCAAGTGATAGGTAAGCCATGTTTTACCTATAGCAATTTGGGAAAGCATTTTATAGATTAAACAGAAATAATCTCATCCTTTGTCAGTATCCCAGGAACTATATTAGGGTTATACAGTGGATTATTATTATTTGTTGTAGTAATATTCAATAATGTCACCACAAACACTGAATTAGCAAATATTAGAATCATTATCATTAGAAATAACAGGGTTAGGTTCCTGTGAGCTGCTGGTCACAATATTTCATCAACCAAGCAATACAAAACCTTGTTTTATGAGTATTTCTGTGTAATGACACTTTATTTGATATATATTGTTGATTCATTAACTTTGAACTGATGACCAACAACATTTTAACTTATACCTGAACAAAACTTATTTAAAGATTTTCTCCGCAGGACACATCACAGACTTCCTATGCTAAGGAACACTAAATACACTTCAACGCTATGCTCAGGCCCCATTCGAAACAGCAAAATCACCAACAAAAGCATAACAGGTAAAAAATGTGGCATTAAATAGACCCCCAAAGGACAGCTGTTTTCAGTATGAGAGCCGAAACCAGAAGGCAGAGCATTGCCTTGTGTGACTTCACCTGGAATATGTGCCATTAGGAGACTGGAATTTCGTTTTACCACTTTGTATGTGCAAATGTCTACAAAGGATCCGGGAAAGACCTACCCTTACAAGTATTGGTTTTAGGGTTATAAACAGCAGGGGAATTCTTAACATAGAATCTGCGAATAATGAGGATCAACTGTATATACATTGGAACTTGTACAAGTGATTTTAGTACATTTTATGCTTTTTTTTAACAGTCATGTATATGATAATTGAAAATCTTTTTACATCCTATAATGACATCATTCAAGCATTTATGAACTGCTCTTGATCATGCTAGTGCTAGTGTAAATAAATAAATAAATAACATTGCATTAGATGTTAAATGTGATAAAACATAAGGTGAAAAGCTACCCTGCTGCTCACTTAGGGGAAAGCACTTTATAAAATATTAGAGATAATAATGAGAACATTTAAAAAGTATTTAAGTAAACTTGCTGTCATAGTTGCATATTTATGTGCTACATAAACCCAAGTTTATATAAATTTTTATTTGAAAATTAGTCTTGAATAATTTATTCAACTATGGAAGGGCTCCAGAACTCCATGCCTAAAATGTAACAGTCTTATATATGTGTAAATCAATAATTTCTGCACTCGGGTGTAAACATTTGATCATTTTTCCATTTATTCATTCAGTAAACCTTGAGAATACAATGACAAATAAGACACCGTACCTGTCTTTATGAAGCACACAGTCTAGTAATAAGGTCAAATAAGTAAGCAAAGAAGTAAAATATGATAAAAGATATTATTGATTTACATGCACAAGGATCCATGGAGAGGTATCTGTTTCAGGCTTCATAGGGGTAGGGGGGGAAGAGCAGAGGCAGAAGTCGTGAAAATGTTTCCAGAAAAACAGACATCTGAGCTGAGCTCTGAAGAGTTAGTATGAGTTCAAGAGGCAATGATGTGACAGCTGAATGTAAAGGGATGACAAATGTACTAAGCCAGGGCTTCCCTGGTGGCGCAGTGGTTAAGAATCCGCCTGCCAATGCAGGGGACGTGGGTTCGAGCCCTGATTGGGGAAGATCCCACATGCCACGGAGCAACTAAGCCCGTGTGCTAAAACTACTGAGCCTGTACTCTAGAGCCCGTGAGGCACAACTCCTGAGACCATGTGCCACAACTACTGAAGCCCACGCACCTACAGCCTGTGCTCTGCAACAAGGGAAGCCACCCAGTGAGAAGCCTGTGCATAGCAACAAAGACCCAAGGCAGCCAAAAATAAAATAAATAATTTAATTTATTTAAAAATAATGTACTAAGCCAGGCACCAAGCATAGATAAGAATGAAAAAAAGAACATGAGTGCCAAATATGGAAGTAGAAAGAAATGAGGCTGCAGAGGTAAACTGTATAAAGGTCATGAAGAAATGTGCTTGTCTGGTCAAAATACTTGAATAAAATAATATAGGGACACTGCTTAATTTTAAGCAGGGAAGTGATATGTTGCTTGTGATAGTTTTAAAATATGGCCCCATATTCTTTGGCACTACTCCAACTGAGTCAAGGCTCTATGACTGCTTGAGCACTAGAATACAGCAGAAGTGTAAAAACTGTCTGTGCCAGTTTTTAGGAATTTGCCTTTCTAGGCAATGTCTAATTCTTATCTCTGGGGACCAAAGTTCTTAGAAAGCAGCCACCATCTAGAAGGAACTCCAAGCAGCCCAGAAAGGCCCACGTGGAAAGGAATTCAAGCCCCTCAGCTGAGCTTCCAACTATAACCAAATTGCCAGCCATGTGAATAAGCCATCTTGAAAGTTATTCTCCAGCCTTTAATTGTGTGTCCCACTGATATTGTGTGAAGTCCCTAAGTAAATTGCAGATTCATGAGCTAAGTAAATTATGAATTTTAAGCCCTTGAACTTTGAGTTGGTTTGTAATGTAGCAATGGATAACTAGAATAATAAGACTTGTTTTTGCAAAGATGATTCTGATATATTTGCAGTATGGAAGTTAAGACTGGGAAAGACAAAACTGCAGATAGGAAAGTCAACTGAAAGACCACACACAGATGGAGATAAGAAATGATGATGGCCAAAACCTAAGTACAGGAGTGGGGACCACTTACAATAGTGAACTATATTTTTACCATGAGTCAGTTTTACGTAGGTAAATTATACATTAATAAAACTTTCAAAAAAGAATAAAATGCAATGCTCAGTTTTATGACTTAGGCACTTATATGAATAATGTTGATATTTATGTGAAAATTGCATAAAGAAATCTCATCCTTCCTTGAACTTTTGTTTATTTTCATGCCACAGTGGTTATCTTGCCAGCAAAAATCTTGGCTAGGCTCACTAATTATCAATAGTTACCAATATGATGTACAATATTCCCATGCAAAATAACCTGCATTTCAGACATACTACACCAAACAATATTAAATTGTCTCATGTTTCATTTTTATCAGAATACCAGTCTGAGAGAATATGTATTGGTGGGAGATATTTTATTGTATATGCAGGACATTTACTGCTCTGTTTATCCTAGACTTTATTCTTTAGCCAAGCTGCTAATATGTGCTGAATTGTATTAACCTCAAATTCTTTCATTCAGTTAACTTACTTTGTTATATCCTCAAATTATAGTGAAGGGATGAAGCACTTTTAAAAAGCATAGCATTTCATTTATTTTAAAGATTTATTGAAGACACTTCAATACATCATTTCAGTTATTACCTACATGAAACAGAAAGCTTCTTATAAATCAAAAAAGTTACTTACCTGATAAGGTAGTTTGCATTTTTTTTCTTATGTATAATATAAACAATGTATTTGACTAGATTTCCTTTTTTTCCTTTGGCCACCAGGAAGTTTAGAATTGTGGCTCAAATTTAATGATTACATTGAAACAATATGCTCACTTTCAACCTGGCTTTGATCTGTCATTTTAAGTAGTATTTCCCTGATTTTTATTTACTTTTCCTCATGTAATTGTGTTTATGTTAGAATTTTGGTTTTTCCTTAACAGAAACCAAATCTTGTTGTCATCAATAGAAAAGGAAAATGTAGAATAAAAATCTCAGGTATGTGTGGAACCACAGATTTAAATTTGTCAAGCTCCTTTTTGTCTTATTCCTGCT
>NW_006773973.1:267387-302633 GCF_000442215.2 Lipotes vexillifer | reverse complement strand
TTCCTGCTGCTCTCTATGATTTTGGTTCATTTTGTCTACATGTGGAAGCTAGAATATACCTACCTCATAGATATAAAACTTGCATGCTACAGGTCTTATACTATGAAAAACGTTATCAGTTTATAGTGTTTTCTCTCTCTCTCTCTCTCTTTCTCTATTTCTCTCTCTCCCTCCTCCCTCTCCACACTCATTTAATCACTTTCACTGTCTCTACAAATTCCTATATTTTTAAGAAAGTGACTCCGATTGGATCGGCTTGGGTAAAATGCCCACCTCCATTGGGCATATATATGGAGGCCAGAAGGTTGTGGGTCACCTTACACAAATTATTGTCCAGAAAAGTACAGTAGGATGATGGGTATTTGTGAGACAGGCAGACATTGCAAATAATGTCAACTTCAGCATTCAAGTAAGGTTCTTCAAATCCTCTATGGAAAGGCTTATAATGCTCATAATGAATCACTGGTGCTCACAGAATCTAGGAGATATGACTTCTATTATTTCCATTTTATGAATAAGGAAACTGAGACATAGGGAATTTAAGTGACTTAACAAAATGCCACAGGAACTAAGTAGCAGATCTGGGATTTTTAACTGAGACAAATTTGGCTCCATAGTCTGGGCTTTTAGCCTCTGTAAGACACTACCTCTCTGGGTGTGGGGGGAGAACAGTGAGGGAGTTCTACATAGTACCCTGTCCTCATCATAACACGTTATCTAGAAGAGTTAACACTCATATTTAGAGAGTTAAATATCTGACACAAGGCTTTTATAGTGATATTGTTTCAAAACTATATTAATTTGCTAGTGCTGCAACACTTCCACTGGCCCAAGAAAATGGATTTAATATTTGCAATTATTTTGAGAGCTATGGCCACATTCTTCTGAAATTTCATTAATATTTTTTGCAAAATACAGTCAGAATTAACATAGTTCATCCCCTCACCCTCACCCACAAAACTGAAAGAATGTTTTACAAAGCAATCTAACACTTGAAGTGTATTTGTATAGTATTTGGGTAACAGACTGTTCATAACTGAAAATATAAGATACATTCAAACCTCAGTCTTTAATTTAAACAGAAAATTTGATATGTTTGGTACTTCATGACACAGGTCTACATAACCAATGAGAAAGAATCATACATTTTACACATTTTACGTTAGTTCCTTTCTAAAGGAAACTAAATTTAAAGAAATAATTCAGGAATCAATCACTCATTCAGAACTTCTATTAAAGACCTAGTATGTGCCAGATACTAATCTAAGAGCAGACTTATTACATGTCATACATTTTGAAATAAATAATCTATCAAAGTAGAAAATACATTAATATCCCATTTTTGATGATAAAAAATATGTGCAGAAAAGTTGAGATTTGATGTTCTCTTCTGAAAATCACACACTAGAAGCTGGGTGTCCTTCATCTTAATAAGCATTCTGTCCCACAGTACTCCATGAACATTTAAAAACTGTATTTCTTTAAAATTTTCTTAGTAATTAGAGCTTGATAAAAATTGCTGTTAATATAAACTTTCTACCTTTCAGAAGAATGACACATGCATGAAGCCTGACCAACCATTCACTGCTTCACTTAGGACAGGCTGGGTCAAAACTACGAAGATTGATAGCTATAGGGTGAGACTGCATAGCTAATGGAAATGTTAAACACAAAGCAACTTCTGTCAACATAAATGACTGGCTCTTTAAATGGCAGAACAGATTAAGAATGACATCCTGAATCAATCCTTAACTAATTGGAAAATTAATTAGTGCCTGTCATTTTAACCCTGAGTATTTTTAAGCTTCAGTCTGATGACAGTTAACTAGCTCCCTGCAAGGAGTCAGTTTGTAAATTCCATGAAACTGGTGCCTGAATTTTTCACAAGATATCATCCTTCATGGTCTTGGTGTGTATTAATGCTTAAAAATTCATCAACCCACTAGTGCCCATCACTGATTGGCAAATTAGTAAATTGTGTCTTGCTTAATAGATCTCTTTCATTGTATGCCTTGTAAATTTAGCTATTTGCTACTATCTCCATTAGGCCCTACTAACACATTAAAATGATGCTAGCTAATCCTAGAAAAGTAATTAAATGTCTTTATTTACTCTTTTCCCTAAGGTTAAATGTTGAATATTTTAACACTTTGAATATGCTAAAGGACCAAAAAGCCTTTAACACAGGTAAATAAGCATAAAAATCAATCACGAATTGCTTAGCAGACATGATTAAGTCATCTGTTGATTATTGTTATAGTTCCTTTAGTAGTCATGAAAGTAAAGTCCAGGAGTAATTTTATCAGAGAAAAGGAATCAACACTTACTGAGTATCTGCTAGCTGCTTTGCTGGGCATATTATGTGCTTAACTTTCAATACATCCTTTTAAAGTGGATATTATTTTCATCCTGCAGATAAGAAAGAGAGAATCAAAGAAGCTAAGTTATTTGTTAGAGGTCACATAGGCAATGGAGTATAAATTTCAAACTTTCTAAGCCTGTGTTATTTCCACAGCACTATACTCCAATCCATGTATGGATGAAATAGGAGAATAGACAATTCACAGATAGTAAATTAACATATGGGAAATGTCCACTCATAGGAATAAAAGAAATTATAAATCTAAATAATCATATATATCCTGTTTATCTGTGAAAGAAATGTTGACTTAAAATGTTAATACCTAAAGCTAGTGAAAATATAGAAAACGTGTTCACTGCTACTTTGCTTGAGGAACTGTATTGTAGAAAAGTGTTGAGAATTATAAACCACAAGTCAAAACACGTTCAGCTCATCTAATTCAATGATCTATTTCTGAGAATCTAGCCTGAGAAAATAATACAAAATAGTGAATTTATTTTTATATAAAGATCTTCATCATTACATATGGAAGTGGTTATGTAAATGATTGTACATTTATTAGATAGAATTTATGCAGGCCTTGCAATTATGAAAAATATCTTATTATTTTGGAAAACATCATAATATAAAGTTAGAATAACCAAATAAAATATTATATAAGCACTGTAATCACAACTGTACAAATACAGAAAAAGGAAAAAGACTGTATGAAAGTACACAGAAGTTCTAACAGGACTGATGCTGCCATGAGTTGGATGTTTCCTGTGTCTACTGAATACTTTACAAAAACAATACTGAAAGATAGACCACCACAAGTCTAGAACAAATTAAGGTGTAGAATGATAATTAGGTATAATCAATTCCTTAAAATCAATGATAAGAGAATATTTATTATTTTGGAGAAAGTTTATGTTTGACACCATGGGCAACACTTTCTTTTCTTCTTATGATGAGGTTTGTCATGATCAAATCTAAAAGGAATGCTTCTACCAATTAGTTGGTCTTTGTCACTAAGTGTCTACTAACTCAGACCATGTGGAAAATTGCTTGATAAGCTTTGGTATGGTACATAGTATGCTATTATTCCTGTTATGAAGAAAAGAATATATGAAATATATATACATTTTGATATCTAAGGTGAGGTAAGTGTAGACATTCTTCCTTGCTTAGAATTAATTTTGGGATCCATATCTACTCAAGCTCGTGTTCAGGGCTCCTTTCTTTAGTTTTTTGGGTTTTGTTTTGTTTCGTTTCGGTGTTTTGTTTTTTTTTTAGTTACCCTCAGTGAACACATGCCCTTCTTAATGTTTATACCAAATACATTTTCCTCCATTATACATTTTTCTAGAAATTATCAAATCAAGGAACACGGAAATACAGGTTTGTGAAGCTTCCATGTATTATGGATAGTGAGAATAGGCAAGAAATTATACAAGATTAGATAGTGGAACAGTACATATGAATAGTATTATGAAAAATTAATTACTAATTATAATCACAGGATATTCATATAGAAATAAGTTCAAACTGCAGTCAGATCTGTACTTTAAATATTATGTTAAATTAAAATGCAATTTTAAATTACTATACAAAGTGTTTCCCATGTCACTACTGTTTACTGATGCATACCTCTACATCATTCCAGAATGGGTGTAAATCAAATATTATTCATCTTTAAACATAAAAATCATTGTTTCAAATATTTCTGTTGCGATTCAGGAAACTGACAAATTTTAATGAACATAAGGCAACAGATAAAGTAGCATATTACTCCCATATAATAATATAAAATGGGGGAAGATGTGGCCCCTTAGCATTTACTGTGCATCCCACAGTGACTTCAACTTTTCTTGATTGCCTTTCAATCAGATATATTCAAGTCTTTCAGGTGAGTTAATTTTCTCCTTCAATCCCACAGCCCACCTCTAACATTTCCAGATATCCCACCATCTTTCCCCACCTTAGCTGCCTTTGTATACATGGATAAGTAGGCTCCTTGGAGACACATTTTGTACGTAGAATAGGATTACATGAGATTGTAAGGAAACTGGGAAAAGGTGGTTTTATTTGGCATCTGTTGGTTTTTAAGTAATTTCAAGGTGCAAAGCAGAAGGAAATCTATTTCTGTAAATATGTGTAACTCTATGTAATTTTGAGTTTTCCTATTTTGCACACTTTACAATGCTCTATTATCTTCTCGTGGCTTTCAGTGCAGCCCAGAATAGCATTCACTGTTAACTCAGTACCTAACACACTTGATAATTCTTTAGAGATGCACAGGCTCTGTAGGAATCAGTTACCATTGGACAGTCATAGGCATGTAGCAGTCTGAAGCAGAGGAACATTAACACGGCAGCTTAGGAAATGTAAGGCAGCCAAGAGGTATAATTCTGATTATAATCTGACTCAAGCTGTTGATACATAATGGGCACAAGAATGAAATCTGTGTCCTTGACTATTAAGAACAGACCCTGGCAATCTGCTTCCAAACAGGCATATATATGGAACAAAAACATGCTGCTGCTTTGTTTTTTACACATAAATAAAAGAGTGGAAGATGTTTAAGCTTCTAGAAGACAGTGATACCTGGAAATTACATATGTGACTGCATGTCCTAATGTTAATGTACTTTTGAAAGGTAAAAGATGTGTTTTAGATAAACAAAGCTCACACCTAAACTAAGCAATGATCTTGGAATGTGATTGCCTCCTTTCCCATCATATTCCTACTCTGCTAGTGGATGTCAAGCCTTTAGAACAGTTCTTGGCACATAGCAAGCGTTTAATAAATACCTACTACTATTTCCATTGCTGCTGCTGCTACTGCTACCACTACCATTGTTACACTACTGCTACTGACTATGAACTTAGTAAACTTTTTGGAGAAGAATGTAGAATTTTCTCCAAAAGGGCAGAGCAACAAAATAATCCACCTTTGAAATCAGGAGATCTAAAGTAGACTTCTGTCTTTATCATTTACTGGTAGCGTGACCTTGGGAAAGTCAAATAATGTCTGCAATTTCCCTTTCTTTGTCCTTAAAATAAAGGTACTAAAAATGATATTTCACAGAATTATCATAAGGATGTCATAAAACTAAATGTAATTTATAAATACTATCTGTTATTAACACTCTGTCTACAATGTTGCAGATTTATGATCAAAACAGCTCTTCCTATGTCTTATTGGGGCTCATTTTGATGTGATAGTTTCTAAATGATTAGCACAATAAATGTAAGTCACAGGGTACAAGAGTCTCTCTAGCATCATGCTATATTTACTTGAGACAAGGCTGGCAAAGAAACACCATCTGTCCTCCCCTCCCCAAAATGTACTTACTGCAACCTGCATGTGTGCTACTTATCTCTTGGTTACCAGAACAAGCATGTGTTAGCAACATCAGATTTGGTTAAAATCCTTCCGTCTCAGCGAATGTACTCATAAACCCGCATGGAAGTAGAACTGATATAGAAACAAAGTTTTGCAACAATAACCTTTTTTCTATCCTTTCCTCCTAGATCCTGTTTGGAGGTCTTCATCTTGCACTCAGCAATTCCATCAGTCAATCCCTTAGGCATTATCCACTGGCTGCACACTTACTATATGCTCAACACTGTTTTAGAAACTACATGAATTTGAAAGTAAAATGCCCCTGCTTTTGAGAATCTTACACTTCCATTAGTAGTGCAAGGTATACATTCAGAAAAACAACCCCAAACCTAAAATGAACTGTATTAATTGCATAGAGCACAGGATGCTGAGGTTGTCTAAAGCAAAGCCAATTATACAGATTGAAGGAGTACAGACCAAGCAGAAAAACTCAGAAGTGTTATGAATGCAAGTTTCTGAAAATATTCAAAGATCTAAGTCTAAATTTAAAGCCCCAAACACTATTTTGAAAAGCCAGTCTTCTTTTCCTCTTGTCCTCTTGTTCTCTTTGACCACTTTATTCACAGGGCATCACCATTAGACAACTGCTTGAATTGGGTGAATAAATACAGGTGCATTGAAATTGTGGCCCCTAAATGCTTTTGCCTGCTTCTTGGAAAAGTAGTCTATGTGAGTGATCACTCAGTGAGGCCTCGTATTTGGTTTCCAGGTGGAATTCTGTTGGAGTTCATACTCTAAGAACGAACAGTAATATTCTTGTTCTAGAAAGTACACAGATAAATATATTCACTGAAGTATAGATAATTCTATATAAATATACTGTCTATATGACCCTGTAGCTAAACATCATCTTAGTATTAATAGTTATTATCTTTTTTGGTTATTTCTCCTCTTTGAGGAGTTCTTGCTTTTTTGGTGCCCCATAAGACTCCCTTGGGATATCTTCGGTGAATAATGATGTTCAAATACTTTGAGTGGGAGATTGATTATTCACCAGAGATTATTTAGTCTCTGTTGGCCAAGCATCTCAGGGCTAAACTGCAAGGGGGACTTTTTTCTTTTTCTTCATTGTTCTTTCTATACCATTGTGATTTTTCATTTCTCCAAGGAAATGTTTATCTTTCTAGGTGCACGCCATCTTATCTCACCCTTTCCACAATTAGTTATATTGTCTACCAACATTTAGATCACACTTCCACATTCAGTGAAGTTTTTGTCAATTCATCCATACTCTTTCTTTCGCTACAACTCCTAGCTAATTTCAAAATCTAAATAGATTATGCATCCAGCAGCTTAGCTAGTAAATATTGGTCTTCTTTTACCTAAATAACTTGACCTCCGCTTCTCTCAACAACATTCTTCTACTGCCCTACACTGGATTGTTATACACACCTGCTTAACTGACTGCTGAAATTCTCAAAACGGAAACACATTTAATTTCATGCCATCCTTATAACAACTCTCCCATAAACTTCCCTATTATTTTACCTCTCCAGAATACCCATTAGCAATAAATCTCTCCTTTGACTAGCAAAGACCTCCAGTCCTTTGATCTAGTCCTCCATAAGGCCCGCTGGGATTCAAGTAATGCCAACATGAATTGGCTGAAGCATAAAAGGAAAATTTAATATAAGATGCAGGCGTATCTCATGGAATCAAATGAATAGTAGGAATAGAGCCAAACATCAAAATGTATTAGACTCAAAACTGCAAAGGCATCAGGATCCCAAGCAGTATTTGCTGTGTGTGTTCACACAGCAGGGATGTGTGTTCATCCCTGTTCTCTCTGTATGTCTTTTTTCTTACATAACACTGGCTTTCTCTGCTTTGCCAAGCATGAGTAGCAGAATCCTACTATAAAGCTCTTATATTTGCACTGCCAGTCTAACCCAGATTTAATAATTATTTCTGAATTCCAACTCATGGAAGAAAAAACTTACTTCTCAACAATCTGGTGTTGACTGGTAGGTCAGTGAAAACCATGAAGGGTTGACTCCTAGGCCAATTAGCTATGGCTGGTAATCGAGTGTACAATCAGATAAATGTGGCCTCTAAGTACCAAAGGAAGAGGGTTTGCAAGTAAGAAAGACACTGTATAAAAGTGTAGACCTGGGCTTCCCTGGTGGCACAGTGCTTGAGAGTCCGCCTGCCGATGCAGGAGATGCGGGTTCGTGCCCCGTTTCGGGAAGATCCCACATGCCGCGGAGTGGCTGGGCCCGTGAGCCGTGGCCGCTGAGCCTGCGCGTCCGGAGCCTGTGCTCCGCAAATGGGAGAGGCCACAACAGTGAGAGGCCCGCATAACGCAAGAAAAAAAAAAAAAAAAAAAAGTGTAGACCTCTTCTATTTTTCCAGTCTAGTAGCATCCTAGATTCATCCTTCTCATTTTACACTCAACTTCCTGGTCTCTCTTCAGTGATATTCTAGATTGCTCTATTATATTCATGTCCTCTGTTCCCTGATAATGTTTAATACTGTGTCATTCAAAGTAGTAGCTTTATCTACTTCTATTTACTCACTATTGAGAATTGTGGAGGAAACCATAATCCTACAAGTCTACATTATTTAAAGGGATGTTTTTAATGACAACTTGGTACTGAACATATTCCAACAGTTCTTCCATTGATTCCTAATAAATTATTTCTAAATTCTTACTTTATTTCAAATGTATACAGCCTCAATCTATTCTAGCTCCTCTCACACACATACAGAGTTTCAGTATCTGACATTATCTCCATATTTTCAGTAGAAACAGAGGCCAGCATGCAGCAATTCCTCAGCTCCCTCAGTTTCCAAACTCACCCATGAGTTGACCTTTGCTCTAGACTTAAGCTAGATTTTGATGATCATTGATAAGCTAATTGCCCCTAACTCCATATTCTAGCCTCCTTTTCTCTCCTGAACTGAATAATAATTCTTCCTCCTGGATCCATCCATTCCAATCTACTCTGGAATCTAAACTATCATTTATCACACTTGCTTCTTGTATGATTTCTTCTCCTATCTGTGTGCTTCCCCCTCATCCATGGCATGTAAATATGATTAATTACCTCCCATCTTCTCAATAAAAAGTTTTTCCTTAACCTCCTTTCATCATGTGCTGCTTCCTCCTGTCCTCTTTACTAAAAGCTTCTTTAAGAAAGCCGTTTATACATCTACTTCCTCACCACCCACTAACTTCTTAGTACACTGAAATTTGACTCCTAACAGTAAATTCCACTGAAATTTCTGAAGATCTTATTTACAAGGCAGAAATAGAGACACAGACGTAGAGAATGAATGTATGGATACCAAGGGGGAAGCGGGGGGTGGGATGAATTGGGAGATTGGGATTGACATACATACACTATTGATACTATGTATAAAACAAATAACTAATGAGAACCTACTGTATAGCACAGGGAACTCTACTCAATGCTCTGTGGTGACCTAAATGGGAAGGAAATTCAAAAAAGAGGGGGTATATGTATATATATATATAGCTGATTCACTTTGCTGTACAGTAGAAATTAATACAACATTGTAAAGCAACTATACTCCAATAAAATTTTTTTTTTTTAATGTGGAAAAAAAAGAGTCAACAGTGACCTCCTATTTGTCAAGTCCACCACCATTATCTTGTTTTCTCCCTATTTCCACATCTGCCTCCATTTAATGCTGCCTCCTTTTCCTCTCAACCCTCTAATATTAATTTTACTTAAGAGGAGTCAAACACCATTGGTGGCTAATTAGCCATTTTCCATCCCCCTTCCCTCACTGGAAAATTCCACTGCCTGTAACGAAGGCAGAAAATGAATATTATTCTCTTTCCCAAACTCCCTTGAAAATGTTGATGTCTGTATGGTCAGTTCTCTCCAATAAGAAAGAAGAAAACTCTTCTAAGGGTCTTCCTCGAAAGATTTCCCTCACAAATAAAAAGATCAATGAAAGAGTAAAACTCAACCTTTCTTTTTTTCCTTGTTATATGTGGACCGATTGTGTAAAGAGATGAGAGCTACAGCTTTGAGAGCCATTTCTGACAATAAAGGAACAAGTTAAAGATGGAAGGTGGTAAGATCTTTGGTCCTTGATGGCACCGTGAGCCCCTAAATCAACCCTGGGTTCGCCAATCTGCTGATTTTTTGTTCTCTGGGAATAAACTTTCTTTTTCTAAAGCTACCTTTAGTTTCCCATTACTGGACATTTTCACCCCGTTAACCCTCAAATCTGTTTAACCCTTTAGCTTCAACTATAATATGAACTACTTGGCACTTAAACTACATGGCACTTAAAAAGTACATGGTATCCTGGCATGTAGTAGATGAGCAATCAATATTTATTAAAATTTGAGCAAATTATTTTGATTGCATCTATCTCCTGGAATACCTTCCTATTTTCTTCAAGGTAAAATTCAAACTCTCTGGCATCATAGAAAGGCTATTTTTCAAACTGACCCTGCAGTCATTCAACTTTGTGTATCTTTGCCTATGCTAATACCTTTGTTTTCCTGCCCCTTCCTTTTTAGCTTTGTGAAGTCTCATTATAAGTCGTGTACCAGCTACTCTGATAATACTTGCTTTCTGCTGGAGGTACTTAAATTCCCCCTCCTCTATGTTCATGGCATCTGTTCATAACTTTATCACAGCATTTATCAACTTATATGGCAATGATTTGTTTACCTGTTTCTTCCTACACTGTGAGTGCCATGAAAAAAAGAACTGTTATCTAAGTGAGCCCAGATCCCAGCTCACTGTCTGGCACAGAGTGGAAACCCAATTAATTATTCTGTTATGAGTAATGACTCTTGCTCATTAGTTTCTCAGGAGCAAAAGTCAGATAATAGCCTGATTTTTATTTCCTTTGTAAATTCTAAAAAGATGACAGTCCTAAAAAGCATATGTTATGAGATTAGATAATAACAACAAGAACACTGGCTGAAACTGTGCCACATATGTATTAGGAAACACAAAACTTTGCCAGTGTTTCAATATATCACCTTAATTAATTATAACGCCAACATTTTTACAATGCCAGGAAGGGACATTGCTCATATGTTACTATCTCACTGTAAATATATAAGCAAGACAAACACCTATTAAAGGATAGTTTCAACGCTATCATTAACTTTCTATTTTCCTATAGTTTTTCCTGTAGGAATTCATATTTTAGACAGTTTCCTAACTTTTCTCTATCAAACCAGAGAGCATCCCCTTCCTTGTGATATTACTTTGCTTCAGGTCCCTGCAATATGTCACTGGCAGGAAGGAAGAGGTGGTTGTCATTTCTTTCTTCCCTGGCCAGTAATAAGGTACATCCATCAGATGTGTGCACCCCACTTTTCTGTTCAGACGCCTCCTCTGATTTAGAGAGAAGAGAGCAGGACAGAGGAAGGATGCTCACTTAGCTCTAGTACTATGTTTTGTGGGCAAAGAGAGGGGTAGAGGCAAGGTTTAAGGTTCAAATCAGAGGGCTTCTCATGCTTAACTTTCTGATCCCTAGCAAAACTCAGTTTCCTTATGCTTCTGCCACCCAACCCTTGTTTTGAGGTAATTTTTTGTGCATGCCCAGAGAAGTCAGGTTGTTTCTCATGAAACCAAATAGTTATCTTCCTCAACTTTGTTGTCTAATGTAAAAAGGATATTGATTCTCATAATAATTGTCACCTCTCAGCATCATTTCTTCGGGAAATGTGAGATGCTTTCTAAGCTGTAACTATCCTGTATCTATTCTAATCACATTTCCAGATACAGCAGCCAGGAAGAACAGGGTTTTGTCCCTTTTCCATGTGAGATGAAGATGGATTAAATATCTGGTGATAGATCATACTGCAATTTCACTGCAGAACACAGATCTAGAACCAGGCACCATAACTATCAACTCAAATAGTTACTCACCCAAAAAAGCAAAACAAAAACAAAACCACTCTAGGTAAAAGTAAATAAGTATCTCCATAAACAAAATTTAAATAATATTGCAACAAACCTGAAACATACATGATCAATAAGAGGTTACTGAATGGATGAGTAATTGAATGCACTATGTTAGTTTTATCTTTTGGTAAAATCTTCGTTAAATCTATAAAGTAAATGGTCTCATCGCAAACCTGCTCAATCTTAAGGAAGTTTTGATTTGAATATTCAAAAAACATGCATCCAGGATTACACTGGCTAACAATCTGCATATCAGGTTAAACACTGGAGACTATTATTTCTATAAGTCTATTTTTCATTAATAATATTAGCCTGAGAAAAGTCCACATGCACCACATGTCTTATTCCTCATATAAAATTCTGCAACTTGTGCCTAATAGCAATTATATAATGAAAATTTTCCCCAGCTCCCAACTGTCTGCACAGAATTGTGGAGAAAAAAATCAGTGAGCAAGCCCTTCCATATTGTTGCATCCACATCCACATAAGCATCTCAAAGAGCAATAAATAAATAAAATTCAAAGTCTGTTTTTCTCACGTCAAAGGAATTCAAATTCAGTTAGAGGAAAAATGAATTAACACTAGAGAGTACTTGGGATGACAATAGTTGCTGGCATATGGGAGCATTTCTCTTCATTACGATTGTGCTAACAAATAAAAACACTTAGCAGAGTGAGGCCAAATTCATATAAACTTTTATAATATAACGCATGAAGAAGATTCTTTCTACTGTTTATTATTGTCGCAGAAGAAAACCAGGTTTACATTAGAAATCTGTCCACAGTATGCAAAAACTTAGCCAGGAAGGAGGGGAGATATTCTCTTAAAGGTATATTAATTCACTTATGCTCTCTTCTTTAAAAAAAAAAAATACATAAAAAAAATACATACATGTCATTTATCAAGAAAGGGTCACTAAAAGAGAGATTTCAATTTCATGAACATTTAGACATTTTTTTTTTTTGATCTTCTCACCATAGCAACTTGACAAAAAATCCTGCCCTGTTTTCAATCATGATTCCTTGTTCTGTGAAAGCGAGGTAAGAGGGCTTTAGCAAATCATGTGGAGACAGTTTTTTATCTGCAGGGATTGGGATGAAAGACCACCATAAGAGCTCATTTTTATGAGCATACACAGTCTTTCAAGCAGCACATGTTTTCATTTCTTCGCCTTCCAATTTGGATCATTTCACAGCACTCTAAGAGTTACCTGTGTAGGCCTTCCCTTGTCTAGATAGGGACTAATGTCATGAATAGCCCAATAGTCTCCCAGAGCCTACAACAAACACCTACTTCTAAGGAACCAAATTGCCTCCAAGTAAGAGCAATGCTTCCCTTTTTACTCTTTTTAATATTTCCATCATCTGAATAAAACTGGCTTTTAAACACTTCAAACTTGATTGTTTGAGGTGACACCAGAGATTTCAATCAGTCTAGATGGAGTTTCTTCCAACAAAATTATTTTCTACCAGGGAGAAATATGACTCTGAAAGCTCTATCACCATAAAAAGAAAAGAATTTGCTGCTTACTCTGAAGTAAAACTCATATCAAATTATTTCAAAGCAGACTCAGATCTCCCAGAACAGTACTACCTATAGAAGATCATTACAGTTTCAGGTTAAGTGATTGGTAATTTTTAGCTTTAAATTAATATATATATGTACATATCATGTGACCCATTGAATATTAAAAAGTATTTGCTGAGGGTGGTCAATAGCGACCATGCAATTAAAGTCACATGTTGAAAATCTACACAGGAGAGAGGATTCTGGGAAGATGGCAGTGGCAGTGTGCAGTTTATTAATCTCATCAAACCCTCACATAAAAGAACACAGCATTTAGATAACAAAACCAGTAAACCAGGGGCAGCATTTAAAGCAAAACTAGATGAATAGTTATCCCCATGAGCCATGGGGTAGAGGCAAACCACCAACAGTCTTACAATTATATGATATCTGCATCTCCTCTGCAGGAGGAAGAGGAAGAAAGCAACAGAGCAGGGTCTCAGGAGCTTGATGGCAGGACAATAAAACTGCCAATAGGTATTCCCTGGAAAACAGGGACCAGTACAGAAACAGCAGCTCAAATGGTGAGGAGTTAGTGAATGCAACCCCTCCCCTAACACCTACAAGACATAAAAGAAACAATGTAAATCAGAACTAGAAAAGTTCAGAAACAATGTTCCATACTCTGGAAATAATTAGAAATGATAGAAAAAAGAAGTCCAAAAATACAGGAAAAAAGAAGTAGAAAAATAGTCAAGAAATAGCAATAGGAAATAAACACAACTGATGATAGGTTAAGTAAAATAAAAGGTGAAAGAGAAAAAGCTTTAAAAATCAAAAAGGAATAAAAAAAGGAAAAGATTCAGGAGAAATTTAAAAATATTGAAGACAGGCAAAAATTTAAGCATAAGCATAGTAGGACAAGAAAGGAGATAAAATCCAAAGTAAAAAGCAGAACAAATAGTAAATCCCATAACCACAGAAAATTTTCCTAAAATAACAAATGTAAGCCTGCATACTGAAAGTGCACACAGCATCACCACATCAAGACATATTCCAGTAAAATTACATGAGAAAGAATAAAGAAAGAAAGAAGGAAGGAAGGAAGGGAGGGGTGGAGGGAGGAGGGAAGGAGAGAGAAGGAAGGAGGGAGAGAGAAGGAAGGTAGAAAGGAAGTGGGGGGAAGGAAGGAAAAAGGAAGGAAGGGAGGGAAGGAGGAAAGGAAAGGAAGATGTCATTTAGGTACCTAGAAAATAGAGAACAGAGCACAAGACTCAGAAGGGAAATAAAATTATATTATCATCAAACTTCGACAGTAACACTTTATGTCAAAAGAAAATGTAGTAACATATTTAAGATGCTCAAGAAAAAGAAAATTGTGAGCCAAGAATATTTTTATCCAACAAAACAGATACTCAAGTTCAAAGGACATAGGAAAAGTTTTTTTTTTTTTTTTTTTTTCGCAGGCTCAGCGGCCATGGCCCACGGGCCCAGCCGCTACGCGGCATGCGGGATCCTCCCGGACCGGAGCACGAACCCGCGTCCCCTGTATCGGCAGGCGGACTCCCAACCACTGCGCCACCAGCGAAGCCCATAGGCAAACTTTTATCAACATGCAATCATTCCAGGAATATTGTTCTCTTGAGTCCTTACTAAGGAATCTACTAGAGAACAACCTTCAGACAAACAAAATGACTAGAGAGACACTGATGTGAGGTCTGGTGGTGCATGAATATATAGTTATCTAGAGCAGTAAGATTAAATGAAGAACAAGGGGGAGAGAATATGGTATGAAATGACTATATTCTCAGACAATATAGGTGTAGAACAACTATAAATAAATGGGAAATATTAGGGAGAACCAAAGGAAAACAATGCTAATGGTTTCAGTAATCATACTGGTGGTAGTATCAGTTTTGCCACTCTAAGACTCCTGTATATGCAGTATTAGACAGAAAAAAATAAGCGATTAGGAGATTCTTCTATTATTCTCCATGCCCTTGAGAACCACCATTCTCAGTGATAAAGAAAGAAAATACAGATGTAAGAAAGAGTAAGTTAAGTACAAGCCCTGTAATCTTGAATTTGAGTTGGAAATATCAATCTGAATTTAGGTTAGGGGGTCATCAGTGCAAAGGAGCAAAATAAAACAGAATCATAGTAGAAAATGAAGGGAGAGTTACTGTTTCAAATAGGAGGGTACAGGAAGAAGGCCCTTGAAAAGAAACTGATGTGAGGGTGTGAGCATGTCATATCTGTGGACAGAGCAAGCTCAGGCAGAGAGTAGAGGAAAACCATCTGAAGCACAGTGCTGGGCATGATTGCCTTTGACTGTATTCCTCTTTCCTTTTAGCCTATTAGAGAATTGCCTCAAATTTTTTTAAAATTGGGCTGTATTAGTAAATCAAGATCTCAAATACAGAAACATAAAAGTTTAGAAATAGACATCTTTACATGGAAAAGATTCATTTTATTAAAAGGTGGTTTGCAGAGCTTCCCTGGTGGCACAGGGGTTGGGAATCCGCCTGCCAATGCAGGGGACTCGGGTTCGAGCCCTGGTCTGGGAAGATCCCACATGCCACGGAGCAGCTAAGCCCATGCGCCACAACTACTGAGCCTGCGCTCTAGAGCCTGTGAACCCCAGCTACTGAGCCCGCATGCCACAACTACTGCAGCCCGTGCGCCTAGAGTCCATGCTCCTCAATAAGACAAGCCACTGCAATGAGAGGCCCGTGCACCACAACGAACAGTAGGCCCCACTCACCACAACTAGAGAAAGCCTGCATGCAGCAACAAAGACGTAATGGAAATAAATAAATAAATAAATAAATTTATATATAAAGAAGAGGTGGTTTGCCACATACACAGAAAAACCTGCCCCCAAAGCAATGAAAATGTTTCTTTCTTGTTCTTTCTCTTGTCCCCTTCTACTTCCGAAAAAAAGTTCTAATAGGTATCGCAGCCTCTTCCACTGGCAGACAGTCAATATTAAGGGAGATAATGTGAAGCAAATATGATGATGGACTCTGAAACTAGGAATTAACTGTGTCACTCTCATTTTAATGACCTTGGGCAGGATGCATAAGTCCTTGTACCTCAATTTCCTCATTTATGTACTACTGAAAATAATCATGTGTACCTCACAGAGTTCTCATAAGAACTACATGAAATACCACAGTGGAGAACTTAGAATGGCTTATGTGAGACAGCAATGAATATTACCTATTATTGCTATAGTTGGTGGATCATCACCAGATAGAGAACCTTCTATCCCGGTGTGATGTGAGTCAGAAGATGTAAGATCATATCCTAGCTCTAAAATGGACCAGTTTTGTCCTTCAGCTGAGTTCCTTAACCTTGCTGAAAGTTCTTCCTTCACTTATAAAATAGGGATAATGACAATGTCCTAAAACTAAAATGAAGATTCAGTAACTTTTAGCTGAAGCTGGATATTTATTTATCTATATATTATTTAAATACTTCCAAATCCATCATCATAATAAATACTAAGGTATCCTTCTCCTTATGCTCTGAAAACTATTAGATGGTAATTTTCTGCCAAAAATTTAAATTCCGAGAGTGCTTGACTTGGCAGCACATATTGGAATGAAAATTGGTTCAACTCGGTAAAGATTAGCAAGGCCTTGCACAAGAATGACATGCAAATTCATCAATTGTTCCCTGTCTTTAAAATTCACTGAACTGTACACTTACAATGAGTAAATTTTATGTTGCAAAAATTATACCTCAACAAACCTGTTTTTAGTTTTTAAAAAATCTTTTTAAGTTACTGGAAATCAGAAAAATTTTCCTTTGTGTTGATTGGACAGACTGGGGATTTTCCCCTAGGTCTGTTACCTACCCCTGCCCAAATCACAATTTCTCAAGGATGCTGTGCATGTAATTGTGGCATATTTTCTTCTTTAAGACTCCACTCTAGGCAGGCTAATGCAGTGAAGATCTGTGTCTGATCCGATGTGCTAGTCTTCTGTTATCCACTGACGAACACTACAGGTGCAGTTTTCAGTGGCTGCTTGACTAACCACATGCAGGGGGGACACGGAAATCGTTCTTTCCTATTGCCTTCCTGAGCTGCACATCAAGACGGAAGCCAGAGTCCACCCACCAGCTTCCTTATTAGTGTAAGGAACTTAAAATAATACTTTATACTTTAAAGTTCACCAAATTAAAATTATTTCTTACATTATAAAGCTTATTACTATCATTTTTAAAAATGAGCAGCTGAGCACATTTTCAGGAAGAGATCAATTAAATACAGAAGCCTCAGACAAATTTGTTGAACTTAGTATAGGCAGTTCTTTTCTTGCAGAGCATTTCAGTTATTCTGGTTTAATTAAATAACACCAGTCCCCCAACAACACTGTTTGACATTCAGTTCACAGTGTATAATAACTGTGAGTGATTGCATAAAGAACTGTCTGCTACCATCTCCTCAATCCACAAATCACTACATAAATAACAGGTGCACATATCATGATCAGTGACAAATCATGTCATTTCTTTGCAAGTCTGTCAGTGATTGGTCACCGTACATCTGTTACTCATGCATATACAACAAAACATGTAGTTTTAGTGCCTCCTTATCCCCAGTGGTAAAGAGATACTATATGCAAAAAATATTTAACTTTTAAAGCACTATTACTGGTGGATAATTCTCCAGATCACTCTAATTTCCTTGGGTACTTGAATGAAAATGTGAAAATACACTTTTTACCACCAAACACAATATCATTAATCCAGTCACTGGACGAAAAAGGTAGTTCAACTTTTAAAGCCTATTACCTTAGATGGGCTTTTGGACAGGTTATTGATGCTACAGCAGGAGATCATGCCATTTCTTTAGCTGAGTTTGGGAAAAAGATGACATAAAGTATGCAACTGAGAACATTCAAGCATCGAGGCAGAAAGTAAAAGGTGCGCTGTATAGTGGAAACTTTTACCTCACTGTGCAAATAACTTTGCAGGATTTGAATTGTACATAAATGGAATTTAAGATGAAATACTTGCCTGTGGAAATGTTCACACTGACTCCATGAGAGGGACTCTACAGATATGGCCAGAGGAACTTAGCAAAGGTGAACTTACTGGCATAATTGAGGAAAGTGATTGTGATGAAAAGGATAAAGGTGTCCCAGAGGAAGTGATGCTGGCAAAAAAAATTCACATTAAAGAAACTCTCAAAGATATTTCACAAAATTGCAAATGCAATGAATATGATGTTAGAAGCTGATCCAAACTTAGAAATTTACCAACCCGTAGAAGAAAAATGCTCACTCTTATCATAAGTTATACAGCAAAAAGAAGGCAAGCACTGTTCAAACTATTCTTAGTAAGATTTTTACAAAGAAACAAAACCTTTAATTTTCTATTTTTCTAGTTTTTTAATAACAGTGCACTAAATAAACAGTAGTTTTAATATTTTGTCCATTCCTCTATACATTTATAACTAAGAGAGTTTTTAAATATTTTTGCAAAAAAATTAAAGGTTATAGAATAATCATGATTTTTCCATTGATTATTAGGATCACTTTCTAAGTTTCAGCTTGTACAATCACTTTTTATGGTTCTGAATTGTGATGAGGACTGCCTGTTATCTTTCAAGTACATAGTATTCAGAAGTAGATATTTGTATTCAGGATTAATATTATATACACAAAGCTAACTAATGTCTCATCAAGATATTGGTGCATTTCTCTTAGACAGGTTTCTACTACATAGGAACAAAAAAGTTGAGGTTAGCAAAGTTTAAACCAAATCAGGGGACTTTTTGAATAGATTAAAGAAAGAATTTGAAAACCATAGTGTTTTAAACATTGGAGAAATTTATGAAAGAGATATCTCCAGAAATGTTTAAAGAAACATTTCTCAAAATATTTTTATTTGTTGATCGCTGGGTTTGTATGGACCCACTCGGCACCTGAGTATCATGTTCTGAAATTTCTTCTGATATTAAGTGCTGTAAAGAGATAAAATGACACATATTAAAATTTTCAAGAATTTATATGAGCATAAATCAGTTCCAATCAGGCAGCACCAAACTGAAAGTGGTTAGGGGCACTCCACCCACAGGAGGTAGGGGGGAGGATTTAATAGAGAAGACAGGAAAGCAAAGCAAGGAAATTATTTGATTGGCTATAACTTAAGCAGTTGCCTAACTTGTGTTAGCCTAGCCAGCTGTGAATGGTTGTTCTTAAGTTTCACTTTCTCGGATTCAAGTTTATTGACTCTGGCTTGGTTTGCTCAGATAGGCTGCCAAGGCATTAGAGCTACCTCAGTCTTCATCCCTCCTTGTTTAGTTACTTTAACAGCTCTCACTCTTAAAAACTAATAAATCAATAGTTCAAACGCAATGAATTTAAGGTAGAACTAGCAATAAGATTTAAAATTTTAATTGCCATTTACAAGTCAAGCATTCTGGTTTCATTTCCCCATGTTAATTATATATAGTTTGCTCATTTCCATAGTTAAATGTGGAGAGCACTAGAATTAACAAGAATACATTCAAATTCCTTCAAATAGGGGGTGAAATCACTTTAATATCCTTCAGCCACTTAAAACCACAGTCAAGTGAGCACTGTCTTTCACGTTTGACAAAGCAGGGTCTGACTATTCAGAAACTGTAGGTGGACAAGGGTTACTAACACAAATCAAGATAGAATAATAATGAAAGTGAAATACTTACAATACACTTAAACTAAGATGTGTAGGTGTGCGAGTATGAGTGCATATCTGTGTTTGGGGACTATGGTTTTAAACAATTGATTATATAACTGAATTAGTAGGTGTTTTTGTGTTATTGGGCTGATCCATGCTGCTGTCCTATTTTATGAGGAAGTATCAGAGAACTGGCTGAAAATTATTTTCTTTGGTGAAGTGGATGAAAAAAAAATCCAGGCACATGTGTCTTCGCTCTATAAAGGGAAATGAAAACAACACATATGTTCTTAAACAAATTATGTACGGGACCTGACTTGCTTAAGTGTATTGGTTCTTTTATTACTTAACTCAGCTTACATAAATATTCCTGACTTGGAATCTAAACACATGAAGGAGGAAAATTATTGTCATTGTGTGTCTATTTATTAGCTGTAAATATCCAAAAGGAACTGAGACAGATTTTTTAATTGATCTCTGTATTAAGATATCACTGCAGAGCGCTACACACCACCAGTCCCTCCCCCATCAGGAAGCTTGCACAAGCCTCTTAGATAGCCTCATCCACCAGAGGGCAGAGAGCAGCAGCAAGAGCTACAGTCCTGTAGCCTGTGGAATGAAAGCCACATTCACAGAAAGATAGACAAAATGAAAAGGCAGAGGACTATTACCAGATGAAGAAACAAGATGAAACCCCAGAAAAAGAACTAAATGAAATGGAGTTAGGCAACCTTCCAGAAAAAGAATCCAGAATAATGACTGTGAAGATGATCCAGGACCTCAGAAAAAGATTGGAAGTAAAGATTGAGAAGATGTAAGAAATGTTTAACAAAGACCTAGAAGAATTAAAGAACAAACCAACAGAGATAAACAATACAATAACTGAAATGAAAAATACACTAGAAGGAAGCAATAGAAGAATAACCGAGGCAGCAGAACAGAGAAGCGACCTGGAAGACAGACAGGTGGAAATCACTGCCACAGAAAAGAATAAAGAAAAAAGAATGAAGAGAAAGGAAGACAGCCTAAGAGACCTCTGGGACAACATTAAAGACATCAACACTTGCCTTATAGGGGTGCCAGAAGGAGAAGAGAGAAAGGACCCAAGAAAATATTTGAATAGATTATAGTCAAAAACTTCCCTAACATGGGAAAGGAAATAGCCACCCAAGTCCAAGAAGTTCAGAGAGTCCCAGGCAGGATAAACCTAAGGAGAAACACGCTGAGATACATAGTAATCAAACTTACAAAAATTAAAGACAAAGAAAAATTATAAAAAGCAACAAGGGAAAAATGATAAATAATGTACAAGGGAACACCCATAAGGTTTCTGGCTTACTTCTCAGCAGAAACTCTACAAGCCAGAAGGGAGTGGCACAATATATTTAAAGTGATGAAAGGGAAGAACCTACAACAAAGATTACACTGCCCAGCAAGGATCCCATTCAGATTAGATGGAGACATCAAAAGTTTTACAGAAAAGCAAAAGCTAAGAGAATTCAGCACCACCAAACCAGCTCTACAACAAATGCTAAAGGAACTTTTCTAAGTGGGAAATACAAGAGAAGAAAAGGACCTACATAGGCAAACCCAAAACAATTAAGAAAATGGTAGTAGGAACATACCTATTGATAATTACCTTAAATGTGAATGGATTAAATGCTCCAACCAGAAGACACAGGCTGGCTGAATGGATACAAAAACAAGACCCATGTATATGCTGTCTACAAGAGACCCACTTCAGACCTAGGGACACATACACACTGAAAGTGAGAGGATAGAAAAAGATATTCCATGCAAATGGAAATCAAAAGAAAGCTGGAGTAGCAATACTCATATCAGATAAAATAGACTTTAAAATAAAAAATGTTACAAGAGACAAGGAAGGACACTACATAATGATCAAGGGATCAATCCAAGAAAATATAACAATTATAAATCTATATGCATCTAACATAGGGGCACCTCAATACATAAGGCAAATGCTAACAGCTATAAAAGAGGAAACTGACAGTAACACAATAACAGTGGCGGACTTTAACACCTCAGTTACACCAATGGATAGGTCATCCAGACAGAAAATTAACAAGGAAACAAAAGCTTTAAATGACACAATAGAACATATAGTTGTAATTGATATTTACAGGACATTTCCATCCGAAAGAGCAGATTACATTTTCTTCTCAAGTACACACAGAACTGTCTCCAAGATAGATAATATCTTGTGTCACAAATCAAGCCTCAGTAAATTTAAGAAAATTGAAATCATGTCAAGCATCTGTTCTGACCACAACACTATGAGATTAGAAATCACTTACAGGGGAAAAAACGTAAAAAACACAAACACATGGAGTCTAAACAATATGTTACTAAATAACCAAGAGATCACTGAAGAAACCAAAGAGGAAATCAAAAAATACCTAGAGACACATAACAATGAAAACACGACGATCCAAAACCTATGGGATGCAACAAAAGCAGTTCTAAGGGGAGAGTTTATAGCAAAACAATCCTACCTCAAGAAACAAGAAAAATCTCAAATAAACAATCTAACCTTACACCTAAATGAACTACAGAAAGAACAAACAAAACCCAAAGCTAGCAGAAGGAAAGAAATCATAAAGATCAGAGCAGAAATAAATGAAATAGAAACAAAGAAAACAAAAGCAAAGATCAATAAAACTGAAAGCTGGTTCTTTGAGAAGATAAAAAAATTGATAAACCTTTAGCCAGACTCATCAAGAAAGAGAGCAAGAGGACTCAAATCAATAAAATTACAAATGAAAAAGGAGACACTACAATGGACACTGCTGAAATACAAAGCATCATAAGAGACTACTACCAGCAACACTATGCCAGTAAAATGGACAACGTGGAAGAAATAAACAAATTCTTAGAAAGGTATAACCTTCCAAGACTGAACCAGGAAGAAATAGAAAATATGAACAGACCAATCACAAGTAATGAAATTGAAACTATGATTAAAAATCTTCCAACAAACCAAAGTCCAGGACCAGAAGGCTTCACAGGTGATTCTATCAAACATTTAGAGAAGAGATAACACCCATCCTTCTCAAACTCTTCCTAAAAATTGCAGAGGAAGAAACACTGCCAAACTCATCCTATGAGGCCACCACCACCCTGATACCAAAACCAGACAAAGATACTACAAAAAAAGAAAATTACAGACCAATATCACTGATGAATACAGATGCAAAAATACTCAACAAAATACTAGTAAACAGAATCCAACAACACATGAAAAGGACCACACACCATGATCAAGTGGGATTTACCCCAAAGATGCAAGGATTCTTCAGTATATGCAAATCAATCAATGTGATACACCATATTAACAAACTGAAGGATAAAAACCATATGATCATGTCAATAGATGCAGAAAAATCTTTTGACAAAATTCAACACCCATTTATGATAACAACTCTCCAGAAAGTGGGCATAGAGGGAAACTACGTCAACATAATAAAGGTCATATATGACAAACCCACAGCAAACATCATTCTCAATGGTAAAAAAATGAAAGCATTTCCTCTAAGATCAGGAACAAGACAAGATGTACACTCTGATCACTATTATTCAACATATTTTCAGAAGTCCTAGTCATGGCAATCAGAGAAGAAAATTAAATAAAAGGAATAGAAAATGGAAAAGAAGTAAAACTGTCACTGTTTGCTGATGACATGATACTATACACAGATAATCCTAAAGTTGCCACCAGAAAAATACTAGAGCTAATCAATGAATTTGGTAAAGTTGCAGGATACAAAATTAATGCACAGAAATCTCTTACATTCCTATACACTAACAATGCAAGGTCAGAAAGAGAAATTAGGGAAACAATCCCATTCATCACTGCAAAAAAAAAGAATAAAATACCTAGGAATAAACCTACCTAAGGAGGTAAAAGACTTGTACTCAGACAACTATAAGACACTGATGAAACAAATCAAAGATAACACAAACAGATGGAGAGATATACCGTGTTCTTGGATTGGAAGAATCAATATTGTGGAAATGACTATACTACCCAAAGCAATCTACAAATACAATGCAATCTGTATCAAATTACCAATGGTATTTTTTATGGAACTAGAGCAAAAAAACGTAAAATTTGTATGGAGACACAAAAGATCCTGAATAGCCAAAGCAATCTTGAGGGAAAAACACAGAGCTGGAGGAATCAGACTCCCTGACTTCAGACTACACTACAAAGCTACAGTAATCAAGACAACATGGTACTGGCACAAAAACAGAAATATAGATCAATGCAACAGGATAGAAAGCCTAGAGATAAACCCACGCACCTATGGTCACCTAATCTATGACAAACGAGGCAAAAATACACAACGGAGAAAAGACAGCCTCCTCAATAAGTGGCACTGGAAAAACTGGACAGTTATATGTAAAAGAATGAAATTAGAACACTCCCTAACATCATACACAAAAATAAACTCAAAATGGATTAAAGACCTAAATGTAAGACCAGACACTATAAAACTCTTAGAGGAAAACATAGGAAGAACACTCTTTGACATAAATCACAGAAAGATCTTTTTTGACCCACCTTCTAGAGTAATGGAAATAAAAACAAAAATAAACAAATGGGACCTAGCGAAACTTAAAAGCTTTTGCACAGCAAAGAAGCTTCTATAAAGAAGATGAAAAGACCACCCTCAGAATGGGAGAAAATATTGGGAAACGAGTCAATGGACAAAGGAGTAATCTCCAAAATATATAAACAGCTCATGCAGCTCAATATTAAAAAAAACAAACAACCCAATCCAAAAATGGGCAGAAGACCTAAATAGACACTTCTCCAAGGAAGACGTACAGATGGCCAACAAACACATGGAAGGATGCTCAACATCACTAATTGTTAGAGAAATGCAAATCAAAACTACAATGAGGTATCACCTCACACCAGTTACAATGGGCATCAGCAGAAAATCTACAAACAACAAATGCTGGAGAGGGTGTGAAGAAAAGGGAACCCTCTTGCACTCTTGGTGGGAATGTAAATTGATACAGCCACTATGGAGAACAGTATGGAGATTCCTTAAGAAACTAAAAATAGAATTACCATATGACCCAGCAATCCTACTACTGGGCACATACCCAGAGAAAACCATAATTCAAAAAGACACATGCACCCCAATGTTCCTTGCAGCACTATTTACATACCCAGGTCACAGAAGCAACCTAAATGCCCATTGACAGGCGAATGGATAAAGAAGATGTGGTACGCAGAAATACAAAGCATCCTAAGAGACTACTACAAGCAACTCTATGCCAATAAAATGGACAACCTGGAAGAAATGAACAAATTCTTAGAAAGGTATAACCTTCCAAGACTGAACCAGGAAGAAATAGAAAATATGAACAGACCAATCACAAGTAATGAAATTGAAACTATGATTAAAAATCTTCCAACAAACCAAAGTCCAGGACCAGAAGGCTTCACAGGGAATTCTATCAAACATTTAGAGAAGAGATAACACCCATCCTTCTCAAACTCTTCCTAAAAATTGCAGAGGAAGAAACACTGCCAAACTCATCCTATGAGGCCACCACCACCCTGATACCAAAACCAGACAAAGATACTACAAAAAAAGAAAATTACAGACCAATATCACTGATGAATACAGATGCAAAAATACTCAACAAAATACTAGTAAACAGAATCCAACAACACATGAAAAGGACCACACACCATGATCAAGTGGGATTTACCCCAAAGATGCAAGGATTCTTCAGTATATGCAAATCAATCAATGTGATACACCATATTAACAAACTGAAGGATAAAAACCATATGATCATGTCAATAGATGCAGAAAAATCTTTTGACAAAATTCAACACCCATTTATGATAACAACTCTCCAGAAAGTGGGCATAGAGGGAAACTACGTCAACATAATAAAGGTCATATATGACAAACCCACAGCAAACATCATTCTCAATGGTAAAAAAATGAAAGCATTTCCTCTAAGATCAGGAACAAGACAAGATGTACACTCTGATCACTATTATTCAACATATTTTCAGAAGTCCTAGTCATGGCAATCAGAGAAGAAAATTAAATAAAAGGAATAGAAAATGGAAAAGAAGTAAAACTGTCACTGTTTGCTGATGACATGATACTATACACAGATAATCCTAAAGTTGCCACCAGAAAAATACTAGAGCTAATCAATGAATTTGGTAAAGTTGCAGGATACAAAATTAATGCACAGAAATCTCTTACATTCCTATACACTAACAATGCAAGGTCAGAAAGAGAAATTAGGGAAACAATCCCATTCATCACTGCAAAAAAAAAGAATAAAATACCTAGGAATAAACCTACCTAAGGAGGTAAAAGACTTGTACTCAGACAACTATAAGACACTGATGAAACAAATCAAAGATAACACAAACAGATGGAGAGATATACCGTGTTCTTGGATTGGAAGAATCAATATTGTGGAAATGACTATACTACCCAAAGCAATCTACAAATACAATGCAATCTGTATCAAATTACCAATGGTATTTTTTATGGAACTAGAGCAAAAAAACGTAAAATTTGTATGGAGACACAAAAGATCCTGAATAGCCAAAGCAATCTTGAGGGAAAAACACAGAGCTGGAGGAATCAGACTCCCTGACTTCAGACTACACTACAAAGCTACAGTAATCAAGACAACATGGTACTGGCACAAAAACAGAAATATAGATCAATGCAACAGGATAGAAAGCCTAGAGATAAACCCACGCACCTATGGTCACCTAATCTATGACAAACGAGGCAAAAATACACAACGGAGAAAAGACAGCCTCCTCAATAAGTGGCACTGGAAAAACTGGACAGTTATATGTAAAAGAATGAAATTAGAACACTCCCTAACATCATACACAAAAATAAACTCAAAATGGATTAAAGACCTAAATGTAAGACCAGACACTATAAAACTCTTAGAGGAAAACATAGGAAGAACACTCTTTGACATAAATCACAGAAAGATCTTTTTTGACCCACCTTCTAGAGTAATGGAAATAAAAACAAAAATAAACAAATGGGACCTAGCGAAACTTAAAAGCTTTTGCACAGCAAAGAAGCTTCTATAAAGAAGATGAAAAGACCACCCTCAGAATGGGAGAAAATATTGGGAAACGAGTCAATGGACAAAGGAGTAATCTCCAAAATATATAAACAGCTCATGCAGCTCAATATTAAAAAAAACAAACAACCCAATCCAAAAATGGGCAGAAGACCTAAATAGACACTTCTCCAAGGAAGACGTACAGATGGCCAACAAACACATGGAAGGATGCTCAACATCACTAATTGTTAGAGAAATGCAAATCAAAACTACAATGAGGTATCACCTCACACCAGTTACAATGGGCATCAGCAGAAAATCTACAAACAACAAATGCTGGAGAGGGTGTGAAGAAAAGGGAACCCTCTTGCACTCTTGGTGGGAATGTAAATTGATACAGCCACTATGGAGAACAGTATGGAGATTCCTTAAGAAACTAAAAATAGAATTACCATATGACCCAGCAATCCTACTACTGGGCACATACCCAGAGAAAACCATAATTCAAAAAGACACATGCACCCCAATGTTCCTTGCAGCACTATTTACATACCCAGGTCACAGAAGCAACCTAAATGCCCATTGACAGGCGAATGGATAAAGAAGATGTGGTACATGTATACAATGGAATATTACTCAGCCATAAAAAGGAATGAAATTGCATCATTTCTAGAGATGTGGATGGACCTAGAGAATGTCATACAGAGTGAAGGAAGTCAGAAAGAGAAAAACAAATTTTGTATATTAACGCATATATGTGGAATCTACAAAAATGGTGCAGATGAACCAGTTTGCAAGGCAGAAATAGAGACACAGATGTAGAGAACAAACTTATGGACACCAAGCGGGGGAAAGTGGGGTGGGGGGGTCATGGTGGTGAGATGAAATGGGAGATTAGGATTGACATATAAACACTAATATGTATAAAATAACTAATAAGAACCTGCTATATAAAAAATAAATAAAGTTCAAATTTAAAAAAAAAGATATCACTGCAATTTGAACTGATGTCCAAATGAACTTATTTGAACCAACTTTAACCAAGGTCAAATAAATATCTGCCATTAATGAGGTAATAGGAAATAGCAGAATGTCTTTCATTAGCATTATCAATTAAATAAGTGAACTCCTGATTCTGAGACTTTGTGTACATCAGAATCACTAAAGCAGATGTACTGAGTGAGAATCTCTAGAAATAGGGTCTTTCGGCATATGTATTTTAACAAAACCTCTACAGAGTTGATTCTGAAAGATATTGTGCTGAATAAAAATGTGATAAATGACACGGGCTCAACCTCAAGACATTTAGAATTTTGCTGGAGAAAGAGATTTTTAAATATTTCTATAAATTAAATAGGAGCATATAAATGTGCAATATTCACTCAGTAAGAGGTAAATTTTAAAGCTATTTGAAAAGAACATGATGAAAAATATTTCTTCATAATCACTTGTTTTTGATAACTCTTCCCTGATTATTAAAAGAGGGTTATTATTGAAATGTATAAATAGATGTAAATAAATTTTTTAAAAAAGAGCACTGGAAATAAAAAAGGTTAATACACTGGCCTTCGGTTCAGTATTTCTATAAATACATATGTGGTGGGTTGGTTTGTTTGAATTTTTTCTCTCCCTGATCACCATATTATCATATCAAGAAAATTCCTTTAGCATTAATTAGACTTCAAAAATATTGTTTGTAAATACCTCATTTGTCCATCACATGGAAGAATTGACTAATGGAACAGTTTTTGTTTTGTTACTCATTTATGTTTCTAAGGTTTGGTGTTTTAAATAATATGATGATAAATCTTATTTCATAAATATTTGTACTTATTTGATTATTTCCTCATAACACTTTTTGAATGGAATTGAATCAAAGAAATGAAAATATCAAGACACTCACTATATGTTGCCAAATTGTCTCTGAAATATTTTGCCAATTTTTGCACCCACATTAGCAGTGTTTGAGAATGATAACACTGATTATTAACTTTTATATCAGTGACAATTTGAAAGAAGGGAATGGTGTTTGATTGATGTTCTAGTTTGCATTTCTTTTCTTGCTGATGAGGATTAATCTTTTTCTCATAGAATTCTTCAGCTAAAAATATTCTTTTTTCATTAGCAAGAGTAAATTTAAAGGAAAATATTAAGGAAAATCTATTTGTGTTTCAGTTTGGCAAAGCTTAGAGCATAGCTGATATTCACAGATGTGTTTTTCTGAATCAAAATCAAACAGAACTTAAAATTTTAGGTCATATGTTTGGTATTCAGCAAGTTAAAAGAAATGTATACATTAATTCTCATAAAACATGAGAAGTCTCTTCAGTTGGCTAAAGAGACATCTCAGAGTTTTAAAATTTATGTGGAACCTGTAACAGAACATTTTAATTAGTCAAGCCTAAGTGACACACAAGCATATGGAACTGGCAGTAATCTGGTTGCAGAATGATTGAGCAGTTGTGGGTAAAACAAGTTAAAGAGGATAATCAACATTAATGTTAATTTTTTTTTTAGCATTAATGGCTCCTTAGTTCAAAGCTTCAGAGCTTCCAGGTGCCCATCCAGATGTCACACATTAAAATGGTCCTTTGGTGCACACTGAGTCACTCATGCAGGGTACAGAATAGCAACCAGCATGGAAAATTATTCTCAAAATGAGGGCAGTGAAGGGACTTGCTTCAATGTACACGTCTTTGACACTCTTAAGGATTAGCCCTTTTCCAACTTCAGAATTTTCTTAAATTTCAAAACTCATTAAGTATGATCAACTTTTCAAGAAAAAAAAACCCGCTGCTGCATTTGTATTCCACAATATTCTTCAAACCTACAGACTGATCCTATAAATACTGCAACAGTAATGTAACCCATTATTACACATACACATGCACACTCATTACAACAAATCACACTTTCTCACCACTGAAAACTATAAACATAGAACACCTTATCCTAAGCTAGTTGGTTTTTTTTTTTTTTTTTTTTTTTTTTTTTGGTGTTACGCGGGCCTCTCACTGTTGTGGCCTCTCCCATTGCGGAGCACAGGCTCCGGACGCGCAGGCTCATCGGCCATGGCTCACGGGCCCAGCCGCTCCGCAGCACGTGGGATCTTCCCAGACCGGGGCACGAACCCGTATCCCCTGCATCGGCAGGCAGACTCTCAACCACTGCGCCACCAGGGAAGCCCCAGCTAGCTGGGTTTTAATTCCCTCCTCAGTAGACCAGAATTGAAAATAGGGATTCAAATGTAGGTCACAAGGGAAGAATTTGAATTGATTGGCCTGAAACAGCGTCACTGTACAAGCATTAAAGGCCCCGAATCGTCATCAGACTGACTATTCCAATGCATATTTAACACCGTATGAAATAACTGTAATCATACGCCAGCATTTTCAAAATTAGCAGCCACAATAAGCAGCACTGATCTAATGCTTTTGGGCTTAAAGATGTCAACTAATATAATATACTTTTGTCCAAATATTTTACCAATGGCCTCTTTCTGGTCAATTTCTAAAGTGAATGATGATTAACAAATGGGAACTACAGGTGAAAAATTCAAAAAAAAAAACCATACAGAAGAAATTCAGACTAAAAGTATGTATGTATGAGGAAGATTTTCAACAACTTGTAATGCCACTCTCAAATCCTGGACTTATTTATAGCCAGTTCTGAAGGATTGCTCATTAAATGTTTGAGAAACACTGGGTGACATCATTTTCATTTATACTATTTAACTTTCTGCCCTGGAAATTTGTATTGGCCTCTGATACAGCTAGCTCAGCTCTGTTCCCTGTTTCTTACCATTAAAAAACTTCTATCCTCTGACATCCCTTTGTTCAATTTAGGCTCCAGTCAGAATGGGTTACATGCCTTTCGGTGACCCTTTTTTCCCTTAAAATAAAATCCAAACGTCCACAGGTATATCTCCACTCATGGCCCAACAGCCTCCTCCCATTCACCATGCTCAGACACACTGTCCTTTCTGCTCATCGAACATGGTCCTGCCTTGGGGAGCAGGGCCCTGCCTTGTACTTCCTCTCTTTTCTGACTAGAACACTCTTCATTAGGCCTCCACATGACTGACTGAGTTTCATTCAGGCCTCAGCCCCTTAGAAAAGACATCATTAACCATTCTCTTTAAAAAAGCTTCTTTCCCCACTTCATCCCACTACTCTCTTATCCCACTACTTTCTTTATCACAGTACTGTCTTACATTTTCCTACAGTATTTACAATTCTCTGAAATTATCTTGTTTGTGTCCCTGGTTATTCCATATTAGATTTTATTGATATTCCCGCCTAGTTAAGAACAGTGATTTTTTTGTGAGACATTTAACCTATGTGGATAATGATGTGGATACATTGAATCTGTGCTACTTTTAAGGTGATAATAAAACCTCTTTTTATAACCCTATAGAATGCATGCCAGATGGAACTTAAGAACTGTGTTCATGTAGTAGAAAAGATTTTCCAAAATACACTAAGTGATCTATATAAAACAAAGAGAAATATACCTGTTATCAATAATCTGCATCATCTGAAACCTTATGCAAAGAAACAGGAAAAAAAAAAATGTATTATCAATGGAACATGGCCTACTGGAAAGAAGGAGAAAAAGGTATTCACAACACAGGTAGAAGGCCTGGTCTTGAAAACAGACACACTTCTTTAGGGCCAGGAGGGAAAGAAGGGGCAAAAATTCTTTAGGACAAGGAAACATCCAGAGGCAGAGATAGGCATGTGGCTACAGAGATGACAGGGTGGCAGAAGGACAAGGAACAGAGGAAGTTAAGGGGACTTGAGCGGTAGAAATTGAAGAAAGGTTAAAAAAAGAGATGCTGAGGGCTTCCCTGGTGGCGCAGTGGTTGAGAATCTGCCTGCTAATGCAGGGGACACAGGTTCGAGCCCTGATCCGGGAGGATCCCACATGCTGTGGAGCAACTAGGCCTGTGAGCCACAACTACTGAGCCTGCGCGTCTGGAGCCTGTGCTCTGCAACAAGAGAGGCTGCGATAGTGAGAGGCCTGCGCACCACGATGAAGAGTGGACCCCCATGCCACAAGCAGAGAAAGACCTTACACAGAAACGAAGACCCAACACAGCAAAAATAAATTAATTAATTAACTCCTACCCCCAACATCTTCTAAAAAAAAAAAAAAAGATTCTGAGACATGGTGGCCTTATGACTGTTGCAAATAAAATATCACACTCAACACTTAGTAAAGCTGTTGTGACTGTTTAGGGTCACAGAGTCCATGTTAAAGGATTGTTTTTGTATTATTTGACCACATACATATTTTTCTAAATCATAAAAGGAATTAAAATAACTTTGAAGCCACTTTTTAGTTTACTTTCTTTTTGAGTGAATTTACTTTCTCTTGATAATACTGCTCCCTATTATGGCACAAAGGATCTCTTAGACCTATTATCTATACCATAATATTTTCATAAAAAAGGTTACACAGGACAAACTAAGTATATCCAAATGTAAGTGTTTGCATTTTATCTCAAAGACAGCAGATATTCACACCTGGAATATCCTCTTCAGGGATACTTAAATTAGTCCAGCTTATAGCCATAAGAACTTCAGAGAGTCACTGCGAGATAGAGTTAAATGGCCCTCTTCGGGTTACACAGTTACTGGAGTGACTAGTCACCAATGATATTGAGCTAGAAGCCGGCGTCCTGCCTCTTGAACTGGTGATTTGGACATGCCTATGCTTTATGGATATATTATCAGCATGCTTCATTTACTGCTATAAATACACTTTGTTAAAACTTAATTTCATTACAGGGGAAAAAACACATTTAAAGGGAAATTTTACAAGACCCTTTGCTTATGATACACTTCTTCTTATGAGAAAAATGTGCCTCTTAAAATCAAAAGGTTAAAAACATTGAAGTTGAGAGTGTCATTGGTTACAATCTACATAACCCTAAATAATTTTTCATTTTTTACATTTGGCCACCAGAGCAAAAGAAAATGCTTTAAATTCAAACATTGGTTATTTCTTTTTTAATGGCATATAATAGATATATTTAATATACAGTAAACTACAGATTTAAAGTCTACAGCTTGATCAGATTTGACATATGTACACACCTGTAATTCATCACCATTATCAAGGAAATTAATGTATCCACAACCTCCAAAAGTTTCCTGTGCCCCTTTGTAATCTCCCCTCCTGCCATTCCTGATGCCATCCCATTTCAAGCCAACCATTTCCCTACTTCCTGCCTTTACAGATTGGTTTGAATTTTATAGAATTTTATAGAAATGAAATAATACAGCATGTATTATTTTGTCTGGTTTTTAAAATTCTACAGAATTATTTTGAGATTCACCCATTTATTTGCATATATCAATAATTTACTGATATATGTTGGTGAGTAGTATTCCATTGTATGGAGGTACCATAACTTATTTAAGCATTTATTTGTTGAAAGACATTTGGGTTGTTTCCAGATTTGGGGCTATTACAAGTGAAGTTCCTGTGAACATTCATGTATATGTATTTGGATGGACATATGCCTTCATTTATCTTGAGGAGATATTTAGGGATGACATGAATGGATCATATGATAGGTGCATGTCTAACTTTTAGAAAGTGCCAAACTATTTTTGAGTGTCTGCACCATTTTATATTCCCATCAGCAGTGTATGAGAGTTACTATTCCTTCACATCCTTTCCAAAAATGGATATGTGTTTTTAATTTTAGTCATTTTAGTAGTTTTTTGGAGGCGGTATCTCATGGTGATTTTAATTTGCATTTTTCTAATGATGTTAAACAACTTTTCATGTGTGTATTTACAATCTCTGTATCTTTTCTGTGAAGGGTCTGTTCAAACCCTTAGCCAACATTTCTGGGGGGTTGCTCTTTTCTCCTTATTAAGTTTGGGAACTCTACATAATTTGGATACATTTATCAGATACATGATTTGCAAATATTTCCTTTGAGTCTATGGCTTGCCTTTTCTTTTTGTTGTTGTTGTCGTTATTCTAATCAAGTAGGGTTTTTTTGCTTTTTTTAACATCTTTATTGGAGTATAATTGCCTTACAATGGTGTGTTAGTTTCTGCTTTATAACAAAGTGAATCAGCTATACATATACACATATCCCCATATCTCTTCCCTCTTGTGTCTCCCTCCCTCTATGGCTTGCCTTTTCATTCTCCTAATGATGTCTTTCAAAGAGCAAACATTTTCAATTTTGATAAAGTTCAATTTATCAATTTTACTGCTATAAATTGTTATGTGGTAGCTAAGAAATGTTTGACAAAACAAAGGTTACAAAGATTTTTCTCCTAGGTTTTCTCTTAGAACTTTTTAGGTTTAGGTTCTACATTACAGTGTATAATCCAATTTCAGTCAATTTTTGTATATAGTATGAGATAGGAAGTATGATTGTTTTTTGTTTTGCATATGCGTTTCAGTATCCCCTGTTGAAAATACTATCACTTATCCACTGAATTGCTTTTTTATTTTTGTCAGTAATTAGTTGTTCATATACGTGTAGGTGTATTTTTGGAATCTCTTCTCTATTCCATTGATCATTTACCTGTCTTTATACCAGTCTCAAACTGTCTTGATTAATGTAGCTTTATAATTTAAAAATGTGTCTTGAAATCAGAGACTGTTATTCCTCCAGCTTTGAAATCTGTTTTCAAAGTTGTTTTGGCATTCTACATCCTGTGCATTCTCATATGATTTTAGAATCAACTTATCAATTTTTAATCCCTCAAAAAATGACTTCTGGGAATTTTATTGGGATTGTATTGAAGCTAAAGATAAATTTAACCCATGAACAAGGTATGTATCTCCTTTTATTTAGGTCCTCATTGATTTTTACATCTTTTGTCAGATTTACCCCTAAATATTACTTATTTTGATGCTATGGTAAATGGTACTATTTTATCATTTCAACTTCTAATTGCTCACTGCTAGTACAAATAAATACAATTGATTTTTTTTTTTTTTTTTTCGGTACGCGGTCCTCTCACTGCTGTGGTCTCTCCCGTTGCGGAGCACAGGCTCCAGACGCGCAGGCTCAGCGGCCATGGCTCACGGGCCCAGCCGCTCCGCGGCATGTGGGATCCTCCCGGACCGGGGTACGAACCCGCGTCCCCTGCATCAGCAGGCGGACTCTCAACCACTGCGCCACCAGGGAAGCCCAGCCCTACAATTGATTTTTGTAGATTGATCTCATGTCTTGCAACCCTGCTAAAAACCTATTATCAGTTCTGGTTTCTTGGTAAATTTTGTCATATATATATATATATATATATATATATATATATATATATATA
>NW_006773973.1:261814-267377 GCF_000442215.2 Lipotes vexillifer | reverse complement strand
ATTTTGTTATATATATATATATATATATATATATATATATATATATATATATATACACATACACACACAATCATGTCATCTGCAGATAAAGACAGTTTTTATTTCTTTCTTTTCAGGTGCCTTTTACCTTTTAGTCTTTTATTTGAATGACTGAACAGACTTGAGCTTCCAGTACAATGTTGACTAGAAGTGGCAATATCAGAAATACTTGTCTTTCTTAACCTTGGGGGAAAGCACTCAGTCTTTTACCATTGTGATTTTAGCTGTAGGTTTTTCCATTGCTGCCTTTTATTATGTATAAGAGATTTCCCCCTAGTCCTACTTTACTGAGTGCTTTTGTCAGGAATGGATGTTGTAGTTTGTTAAATATTTTTCTGCACTGACTGGACTGATACTATGGTTTTTCTCTTTTACTGATCTAAGTTATATTGATTGGTTATTTTAAATATTAAACTGACCTTGCATTCCAGGGATAAATTCTACTTGGTCATCAGGTAATATTCTTTCATATATTATTGGATTTGATTTCCTAATATTTTGTTTAGAATATTTACATGTGTTTCCTGAGGTATATTGGTCCACAGTTACCTTTCCTTTTAATGCCTTTATATGATTTTGGTGTCAGAACTTCAAGAACAGCACAGTAGCTTGGACCTGAGTCAGTGGGACATGAGCTCACACACTTTGTGGTAGCCCACATTATGTGTAAACCATTATAAAAACAGTAACTTCTACTCTAAGAAAGATGGGAATCCACTTTGAGGTTTTGAGAAGAAAAGAACATGATCTGTCTTATGTTTTAAAACATTTATTCTACAGTCTTGGGTGGATATGCTATGGAGTAAGATGAGATACATAGACAGATAAGTAGAGATGTTATTATAATAATCTAGGTGAGAGACGATGTGCCCTGGACTTGGGATGAGTGAGACATAATCAGATTCTGACTGCATGTTCAAAGCAGGTTGACAATATTTGTTTGTGGATATAGGCAATAAGAAAAATACAGGAGTCAAAGTGGGGTCATTGTTTGTAACCTGAGTGGTTTAAATAAAGTAGCTACCATTAAGGACTTAGATCTAATCCAAACTATACATATGAATTTAGCCTGTAAATGGTATTTAAAACAATAAAACTATAGGAGATCATCTACAGTGTGGGTATAGAGAAAAGAAGAGGTCTGAGGATCTGTCCCTGATGTTTACAAGAGTCCAGATTCATTGTGAGAGTTTTTCATATGTTATTTTTTGGCCATTAATAGTATTTTAATATGCAGCTTTGAGATTGCACTAACAATACATCCAAGTTGACTCAGAAGATACCAATGAAACAAGTCAACACATAACATTTTAGATATCTATTCTTTTGTCAGCAATTATTCTTATTTACAGCGGCAGTGTGTATGTGTCATGCACTACATTTAGATTTTGAATACTTGGTTGTTGGCTGAATATCAAGAGTGAAGGTTTTTGTTAACTTATGACTCATTAGGATATTTCTGATTAAATGTGATCTTTTAAAGAGGAAGTCTTTCATTTCTGCTAGTCCTGACTATAATTGTGTTATTCAGGTTCTCATTACCAGTGACATGATTGGCCACAACAAGATAAATAAACCTGGCATGTAAAATGAAAGTGGAAGTATCCTTCAATTTAAACAAATTGTCTCTAAATTATAAACAAGTACAATAATAATACCTACCATGGTGAGCAATTCTTTTTACATAACAGTGAAATATAGAGAACAGATTTTTCAAGTTTTAGGCAGTCTTCCTGTTCTCAGTCAGTTTAAAAGACAAAACTAACAAACTCCATCACTGTCATTTGTCTCAAACATGAGCAGCTGAGGAAAGACCTCTTTTTTTCATTCACTTGACCTGAATTCTAAAATTCATGAAAATATTGCATAATTTCAGAATAGCAACATTCATACCACTGTCTAAGTAAACGGAGACACTGGGAGACTTATTTAGAAGTAGATAAGTAAACGTTTTAAAGTATATGGGTACTAATTTTTGAAACGGAAAGTGATGCTATTTATTAGTCAGAGATGACTACAGGCAAAAGTATTGGTAGCCACAGAGCTCTACTTCACTACATTTGCATTATGTTTTCTACTCAGTGGTTCTCAAAGTGTTGTCTCTTGACTCAAACTGTCAACTTCTTAGAAACAGGCAGTCGGGCTTCCCTGGTGGTGCAGTGGTTAAGAGTCCGCCTGCTGATGCAGGGGATGTGGGTTTGTGCCCTGGTCCAGGAGGATCCCACATGCTGCGGAGCGGCTGGGCCCGTGAGCCATGGCTACTGAGCCTGCGCGTCCGGAGCCTGTGCTCCGCAACGGGAGAGGTCACAACAGTGAGAGGCGCACATACCGCAAAAAAAAAAAAAAAGAAACAGGCAGAGTCAAGTCCACTCCAGACCTACCAAATCAGTAACTCTGGGAACAGAACACCACAATCTGTTTTTTAACAAGCCCTTTAAATGATTTTGATTTAAATTAAAGTTTGAGAACCACTGATCTAGATCAAACATGGAAGAAGCAGAAAAAGGAGAAAGAGGAGAAGGAAAAGAAGACCATCCAGTATTAATGAAAACCTTACGTGAACTACTGTAGATACTGCATTAGATACTTCACACATATTTTTGGTTTTACAATCATTTTGCAAGGTAGCTATATCCCAGTTTAACAATGAGGAAATTCAGTCTCATACAGGTTGAAATAAAAATTTTAAAAATTGTTTCACTCTTCCAAAAATTGTGATGTTTTTCTTATTCTAAAGCTCATTAACTTTTAGGGTGAAAAATTGATAAATAAGCTTCAAATCTCTAAAAATAGGAAAGCAGAAGCATCCACTGATGCAAATACATTCTCAGAAGGATTTTTCTGGGCTGTTAAATTTTTGCTATCAAGTGTCAACTTAATTCAATGATGTTCCATTGTAAAGGATCCTACTGAAACTAAGAATCAAACTGGTGCAACCTACAAAAGTTAAGAGCCAGTAGCAATGATATTTGCTTGACAGGATCATCTTTATTCTCAGTGAAAGAAAAAAAAAATTAAGTAAGAATACACAACAAATCTGTTAAGTAAAAGAAAAAACTCAAAGATTTTTTAAACCTATCTCTTTCAAAATTTTCAGACAAACATAGTAGGTGCAGATTAACTTTTCCTTAGAAAAAGTATGTAAAGAAGTGCAAGGCTGCACTTACAAAAGAACACTCACTTTAAATAGTAATAGAGAAAAATGCAGACACAGAATGTCCATTGCATCTAAAAATGCCACAAACATTCAATAATAATGTTTATTCCAATCTATCAATGTCACTTTTGACTCGACTCTCAGTAAAAGTTAGGATATAATCCCTTTCTAAAAGGCAATCCTGTTATAAATTTTCTGCCTGTGATATATTTCTTAGTAATCCACAGCTAATTCCCCCCTGGATGCAGTAGATGTCCAAGCATGCTAATGTAACTACAACGCTGGGAAGCTCTTTGGAAAAGATAATTCATTTGAGTCATGTCTGGCATCAATATATATTTTTCTTTTCTGAGTCATTTTCAATAATAATAATAACAACAGAAATCATCATTAGGGGTTTCCCTGCTCACCAACTGCTACTAAGCAAATCACAGAAATATCTTACATGTAAATACAGGTCATGACTTGAAGTAGAATGCAGAAATAAAATTCAGGTGAACTAATGCAGAGGATGTATATCTAAGGAAAAGAAACATTTTGGCAGAAATGCCATAATCAATTGTGCCAGAAATATTTGGAAACATTCTTCACAGTTTTCTGACTTCATGTGTTGGCTTAGAGAAATAACTTGAATCAAATATTAACAAATACATAAAAATGCCCTGAGGAAACCAACACTTCATTACAGGTTAAACATATGTTTTCTCTCTTATGTCTTCATTTTTGTGCTCTTAACTTGGAACAAATCTCAAGACCCTGAAATAAATCACTGGACAAGGAATAAGCGAGCCTCTTTTCATCAGTTTCTGTCTTTAAAGTAATTGAAGGCGGAGGGAGGGATGAAGAGGCAGAGCACAGAGGATTTTCAGGGCTATGTAACTACTTATTCTGTGTCATACCGCAATGGTGGATACATGCCATTATATATTTGACCAAACCAATAGAATTGTCAATCCCAAGAGTGGACTCTAAAGTAAACTGTGGAATTTGAGTGATAATAATGTGCCAATTCTAGTTCATTGATCGTAGCAAACGTAACACTGTGGTACAGGATGTCCATAGCAGGAGAGTTTGTACGTGTGTGGGGACGGGATATATGGGAACCGTTTATGTTTCACTAAAACTTCTCTAAAAAATAAAGCTTCTTAATTTAAAGGTAAAAAAAGGTAAAAAAAAAAAAAAAAAAACCAAGTATTAGAAAACTAAAGTATGAAGTTAAAATATTTTATATAAAATATTTATGTTTTGATAATATCTATACTTTCTAAACTGTATTGTCTAACTTTATTTAAAATGTTTATGTATGTAAATTCAGTAATTCTAAATAACTCATTTAAAAGAAAAAATACTTGGTACATGTTCCATGTCAAGTACCATCTAAGGTACTAAAGATTCACTGACGAATTAGATGTGGCCATAGCCACTATGAAGCAAATATACTTGTGGGTGTATCAATCAAAGAAATAAAAACAGTCGACAAATGGTGACTCCATTAACTTTGATAAATGGTGACGCCATTAACTTTTGGTTTGCTTGTCTTGTTTTATTTTAAAATATTCAAGGCATGTCTCTTAGATATATTAATAACATAAAGATGACAGACATTATTTTTCACAGATTTCTTGTTCCCTATGTTGGCTTTAAATTTTGGTGTTTATAGGTATCTATCCTAGACCCTCTTCTCTGAATTATCTCATTATACTGTATTAGCTTTAATTATCTTTTAAATGCCAATGGCTTTCAGAACTGTCCCTCCAGATAAGACCTACCTCACATTAAGGAAAAACTGTTGGTGCCTCCAACACCTGTATACAGTTGCTTATCTTCTTCCTGCCAGGAGCTGTGACTCTCTGCCTGAGGGCATACTTTGTTGGCAGGAGCCTGCTGGAATCCTGAATGAAGGTTAGGCCACAGGTGTGATTAGCTAGGTCCCAGGACAAGCCTCAACCAAGTACAGACCAGAGGTAGTGGATAAATACCCCAGCAGCCTCGCCCTTCAGGGGGGACCACTCTGAGGCATGCTCTACACAGTCTGTCATAGGACCTAAATGGGGCAAAACCTCTGCTGTGCCACACAGGTAACTTGCTAATAGCACACTCTGTATTAACTTATTTCTCTTTCCTTTCTCGATTCTCCACTCCTCTACCAGTGTTTCCTGACATTAACTCCCAAATAAACTATTCGTATGCAAATCCAATCTCAATTAAATATCTGTCTCTTAGGCCCTTATATCTGGACGTTCCATAGGCAGCTAAAATCCAAAATGTACAAAACCAAACTCATCATCTCCAGATACCTTGATTGAATATTTTTGATATCAATAAACAGTGCCAACATTCACACTGAGAAACAAAATTGAGTATCAT
>NW_006773973.1:227499-261804 GCF_000442215.2 Lipotes vexillifer | reverse complement strand
TACTCTTTCCCTTATCCTCCAGTTCCTGTCACCAAAACCTTTCAATTCTAACTTTTCAATATCTCCCAAATCTGCCCATTTTCTGCATTATTGTGACCTATATCTTAGTTCGAGTTCTAATTAATATTGATGAACTGCAGCAATTGGTCTTCTTTATAGAAGATCCAATTACCAGTATCCTACCTCCTACAATCTTATGCAAGCCCCAATATATACACCCTAGCATGACACTGATCATTAGGAAGAAGGAAAGGAAGGAAAGGAAGGAGGGAGTGAGGGAGAGAGAGAGGGAGGGAAGGAGGGAGACAAAAGGGCTGCCCTGGTGGCGCAGTGGTTGAGAGTCTGCCTGCCAACGCAGGTGACACGGGTTCGTGCCGCGGTCCGGGAAGATCCCACATGCCGCGGAGCGGCTGGGCCCGTGAGCCATGGCCGCTGAGCCTGCGCGTCCGGAGCCTGTGCTCTGCAACGGGAGAGGCCACAGCAGTGAGAGGCCCGCGTACCGCAAAAAAAAAAAAAAAATCAAAACAAAAAGGGAGACAAAAGAAAGAAAGTTTATCATCAATCTGCTTAAAACCAAACAATGATTGTACATTGCTTTCAGGATAAAATTCAAGTTCCATGAGCGTGGTATACAAGCTGACTGCAATCTTTCCTCAACAAAAATTTCAATCTATCCGCTTGACACCATAACCACATTGAATACTATGTAATTCACAGAATACTTCATGCTGTCCTTTACCTCAATGCTTTCAAAGAGTTTGTCTTAAAATAAAAGAGAGTAGGAGGCCACACTCTGAGCTACCTCATTGATTAAGACTCAATTCTAATATGACCTACTTGAGGACATCTTTTCTGATTCACTTCAAATCCAAAGGCTGGCTTACATGTGCTTTCTGTTTGCCCATACTGTGCCATGTGCAAGACACTGGGCAAAATGTTGGGGAAAATATGAAGAATAAAATATAGTCGCTGCTTTCACAGAATTCACAGTCTAACATACAGTCTAGAATACAAATTTAAGAAATTTATTTGAAGTGAGGTAAGAAAAAAATTGAGAGAAAAGTACAAAATGCCATGATTTCTCACAAAAGAAATCCAGAATTTTCAAAGCTGATTTAAAAAAAAAATGATTTTGAAATTATAACTTGACATTTCAGCACCCTCAGTAATTAATAATTCATGTAAAATATAAGCCATTCATTAGTAACATCCTGTCTAGAAATAAAGAAAAAGAGGGACATTTAAGAAAATAAATCATTTTCAACTGAAGAATAATATTAATAATCCTAAATTATTGAATACTGAGGAGTGCTAACAATGTAGGTAAGAATTGCAAGTATATGAATTACTTTAGGGAGAGGAATTCACTTCTTGTTTTATATTTATTGAACATTTTAAAAGAGAAAATAATAGAATATTAAATAAATATAGCAACATACGAAAAAAATTTAGGGAATGTTAAAAAAAAGAAAATCTCTTCAAACTCTAGTAGAAGGAATGGTTAGTAAAGGAAAATTTGTGTGTGTAAGGTACTCTGGAGAAATCAGTTGACAGAACTGGAATCATAATTTCTCATGTTTCCAATAATTGAATAGGAGTTGTCTTGGTGCCCTCAACCGTCTCTGTCTGAATCTTTCCCTTTGAGTTAATAAAGGTCTGTATAAACTTGCAACACAAGCTGCAGCCCAAAGCCCTAGTATAATTAATTGATGTATTAATTTGCCACCTAGATGTGAATTGAGCACTACTATCATGGATTATCATGCCAAACCCTAGCAATAAAAGCCCTAAAGGAGATAAAGAATATTGGTCATATTCAGTCTTGAATTACTCACTGAAATTTTTAACACAGTCAACAAACAATTTTCTATGAGGAGAGTCAAGCCTCTATTCTCAGCAGAAGAGCAGGCATCCAGCAACATAAACAAATATGCTTGAAGAATTAGAAGTCAGCAATACCATGACTATCACAGAAAAATAAGAATAAATAATAAAACTATCCCACAATAATTTAACTCAAATATTTAATGTGTTACTAACTGACATATTATTAAGCTTCCATTTAGCTAAATGTTAAATCTGCAGAGGGAGACTATGTGAACTGCTGTATTTGATTTATGTTTTTTCTTAATTTTTGTATCTTCCTGTAATAAAAGTATTATTTTATGTAGATCAGAAAAAATAAATATAGCCATTAATATTAAAAACCATAATTTAGTTAGATAAATGCAAGTCATCAATAACCTCACTGTAAATAAAAAATTGAATTAATCACAAACACAATTTGGAAAATACCTTTAGGAGTCAAATTCATAGGAAAATGGATGAGAAATTCATTAATCTATTTCTTTTCCCCCCTCTTTTACTGCCCTGTCTTCAGTACTTCATTTTAATTTTGCATTATGATATAGGCATGAATATGACATACAAGACCACAGCAAAATGTCACTGATAATTGTGCCTCAGACACGGTAGGGACTTAAATATTTATGGAAAGAATAGTTAGATGAATGAGTATAGAGCTCCAGCTTTGTTCATAAGAAGCTAATAAAATGATATCAATACAATTATATAATGAATACAGATAGGTGATCTCATGAATGGGTTGTTTGGACTCATTGCCAAGAAAAGAATTAATGTTCTGTTTCAGGCCGTGGAATTAATACACACATTTGGGAAGCACACGGTACAACCTACAAGAATAGACCGACAAAACTCAGAAAAACATTCCTCTCACCTCACCCCAACCCACAAAGCCAAAATGAAAAAACAAAGTCATTAGAAAAAATAAATATAAACTAAACATTGTTCTAGTCAAAGTTTAACCAATGGTTTGAGAATCTGCTAATAGCGACACACAAAAAACCCATAATAATCAGCTTCAACAAGTCTGTTGGTTTTTTTCACTTTGGATTACATAGTTTCCAATTGAGAATATGGCCTGGGGACCCTACTGATTTCCTAATACTCACTGGATTCTTATCTCCTTATTTTAAAGTAAACAAATAAGTGTGGTTTCTAAGTACTGACTCAATATACAGTGGGGTATGGTATCTTGAAAAGCTATAACATTAATAATCTGGAATCAGGTTAGGTAAGTGAAATTCTAACCTGCAACTTGTCAACATGTAAGATTCCAGAAGCCAAATCATGATTCTGGTTTCTTCCCCGTACCTAAATTTCTTATGGTTCCATTTCTCTCAATATCTGCATCTACAAATTATATTTACCTCGTGCTAACCTAGGTGCAAGGCTTAACCTTGTCATAGTTATACGGAAATGATCCCCTAACAACAAAAATTTCAGAAATTTCATATTTTATTAATGATTTGAGGTGATATGGCAAAAGGTGAGACAGGACATTGCAATTGACTTTCACTATTACATTTATTCTATTCCCCTTTCTCTTTCTATTTCCCAACTGTCACAAAGTGTAGCAAATAAATTCTCTATTTTATTCTGATTTTCGGTATATTTTATACTGATTTTCTTTTTTTTTTTCCCCAAGCCACAATAACACAAAAGACAGAATAGACTTTTGCTGATATTACCTACCAAGAAACAGGAGTAAAATAATCAAGTATTCTGGTTATTTATAATTTGTCATCCCCTGATCCCAAATCCTTTTACAAATGTTTCTTCTAATCCTTTCTTTCTTCTTCTATTAGTCCCATTATATGTACATTACACCTTTTGTACTTGTCCTGTAGTTTTTAGATATTCTGTTCTGTTTTTTTTTCAGTCCTTTTTCTCTTCGGTTTTCAGTTTTGGTAGTTTCTGTTGAAATATCCTCAAACTTAGAGATTCTTTCCTCAGCTATGTCCAGTCTATTAATTAGGCATCCTCCATTTCTGTCACAGTGTTTTTTTTATCTCTAGCATTTCTTTTTGACTCTTTCTTAGACTTTCCATCTCTCTATTTATAATGCCCATCTGCTCTTGCATGTTGTCTACTTTTTCCACTGTGGCCCTTAGCATATAAATCACAGTTCTTTAAAATTCCTAGTCTAATCATTCTAACATTCCTTCCATATCTGAGTCCAGTTCTGTCTCTTCAAAGTATGTTTTTGCCATTTAATATGGCTTATGATATGTTGTTGGAAACTGGTGAAAGGAACTGTAGTAAATGGGTGTTTAGTAATGTGGTGGCAAGTTGTGGGGAGAGGGGAACATTTTGTAGTCCTTGATTAAGTCTCAGCCTTTTAGTGAGCCTGTGCCCCTGGACTGTGAACTTCACAAGTGCTTCTCAGTTTTCCACCACTCCTTAATGTAGGACAGGATGGCTAGAGGGGGCTAGACTTGAGTATTCCCCTTCCCCCAGATCAGTTAGGCTCTCATAAAATCCCAACAGGTTAGGCTCTGGTAAAATAGTTTCTCTCAAAGGCAGGCTTTGCTAAGTACAGCATGTTCTAACATATTTCAAATTGTTACATTTCCCCTCTCCCTGCTGGAAACGCAAAAGGATTTTTCTACAATCTTTATGGTGATAACCTGGCAGACATCCTGGAGGTAAAACTCGAAAGGGAGGGTCTGCCCTCCTCAGATTTGGTGCCCCCTAAAGTGTGTTTAACTCTCAGACTTGTCTACACTGAGCCTCCAGCAATTTGTCAGTTACATTTAGGTTTTTCTACTTCAGTTCTACTTCAGCAGTTCCCACAGAGGTTTCTGCTCTGGTAAGAAAAATGGTTATTCTCTATATCTGCCTGTCAGTCTTTCCAATGTTTGGAGCAGTGGTTTGCCTTGGGATCTCAATTCTCTGAGGGATCTAAGAAGAGTTGTTAATTTTCAGTTTGTTCAGCTTTGTAACCTATTGCTAGGATGGAGTGATAACTTCTAAGGACCTTACATGCTGGACTGGACACCAGAAGCCACCCAAATCCTTTTTCTAATTTTCTCTCTCTTCATCTGAATTCTGAGTGGTTGAACTCTGCAGACTGTTATCACCATGGCACTTTGCCTCTGCTTAGGTTTGATCAATGAGAGGTGCAGGTATCAGAGGATGAAATGAGAAACAGAAGGGGCTACTTCTTTCCTGGTTTCCTCTCCTTTTCATTGCAATGTCCCTAGCAATAATTCAGCATTTCGGGACTGACTGTCCTTTCCACGGAGCAGTCTGCCTCCTCAGCAGTTCTCTGGGCTCCAATAACACTCTCTCCTCTTTTTGTCCCAGGAGCTCTAGGGGTAGCAGTAGTTTCCCTTTGTTGCAGGTCTTCTGTGTGTCTCACCACTAATGTGTGTTTCCTGCAAATAATTTGCTCACTAAAATCATCTTCATTTGAACTATTTGGGATGAATTCTACTTCTAGCTGCAATCAGGTAAATAGAAATAGGACACAAAACAATAACCCAACCCAACATTGGCTATTTCTTGACTTTGCCATCCAACCTAGATCTAGCAGAGGGGACAGCATGATGTTAGTAACAATCTCAAATATTTTAGCAAAAATGTTGGATAAAGTTCTATGAGTTTAGAGAAATTGAGTTAAAATCTTATAAGACGTTTCCATCCAACTTTCTGGAATCAATTTGGCTATGTTTAAATAAAGTCTATTTGTCTTTCACAAGATCTATGGCTCCCCATGGTAATCCCATATGCACACCTGAGTTTACTCTCTACTATTATTTTTAGTACGGAGTTGACTAGAGGTGAGTTTGTAGAATGGCAAATGTATATGGCACGAAAACAGCTCTTGTTAAAGTCACTTTCATGCTGCCAAATACTCTTCGTCTCATTTGCTCTGTCTGAAGCCCTCATCAGAGATGGCTACCAGTTACTTGTTGAAATAATCTCTTCTCTCGGCACCACTCTCTCCAGGAGTTCCTTCTCCTGAACTGCCTATTTCAATTCAGCCTCATTTGCTATCTCCTGCTTCTTATCTTGAACTTTCTCCTTTTCTCCTTTCACAGTCCTCCTTAGGTGAATGTATTCAACCACATGACTTTGGAATAAACCCATTCAGTGAGATCCAGATTTGTATATTTGCCTTCTTCCTTGACTTTGTATTCAAATGTCTCATATACCTCAAACATAACATGCTTCAAACAGAATAAAACCTGCTCCTCAACATTCTCCCAATTGAGTAGGTCATGTCAAACTTCAATTTGCCAGGTCTGAAACTTAAATCATCCTTAGTTTCTCTTCTTTGACTTCACCCCATCTTTGCATCACACCCAACACATTAACAATTCCGATTTATGATTCTGATTCTAAAACCGATCTCAATTTCATCCCTTTCTCTTTATCTCCAGTGACAGCTCCCTAGTCTAGATTACCAATATTTCTGGCCAAGCTTCAGTAAATGACTCTAAATAAAATCCATGCTTCCATTCTTATTCTCCTCAAATTAATTTTACAAAGAGCAGAAAGTAGGTTCTTAAAACTCAAATTGGATAATGTTACTTCCCTTCAAAGGCTTTGCACTGCACTTAGAATAAAACCCAAAGCCTCTTCTATGGCCTGTAGGACCTATCTGTTCTAACCATTAACCTATCTCAGTCTTCAACCTCCTAGAATTCTCTTCCCACTGCAGCTAAACATTTCTTCTCTCAATTGCTAAAACACACCAAGCTCTCCCTAAGCTTGAAGCCTTTGAACTTCTCCCTTCTCTTTGCCTAACTAGTCCCATTTCATGAGACATTTTTTGAAATGTCACTGTCAAAGATATATCTTCTTTATCCTTGTTTAAAGTAGGGTCAGATTTTAAGAAAAGAAGAATAAAACTTTCCTCCCCACTATCATCCATCTCAGTACCATGTTTTTTCTTAATAGTACTTGATTACAATTTGCAATTCATTATTTTTTTGTTTCCTTATCTTATTATCTGTTTCCCCCGCCAGAATGTAACCCAAAAGGGCCAGAGATCATGTCTACTTGTTCACATTTTCAGCCATAGCAGAATGCCTAGTCCTAGATGGTCATAATGAAATATTTTTAAATGAATTTTCAATATTCAGAAACCTGTTCTCTCCCTTTGTTTGCATGTATTTATGTATTAATCTATCATTTTAGATTTTCACTGCTAAATAATTTATCTTCTTCTTCAGAAAAACCTACTCAGTGCTGTCACCAACATAATTTTCTACCCTTCTATTTACTCAGTATGATGGATGAATGATGTACTTGGTGAAAAAGTTCAGGGCAATTGACTTTGAGGAGGTTTCAATAGGTCCTTTTAACCATTTATTCTTCCTCCAATAAATTCAGTTCATTGAAGTTATCAAATATGCACAAACTAAACTCAACTATAAAGTTTGGTTCTTATCTAATATCTGATCAATAATTTTTCTTATATTATGCTTTTCAAATAACCCACTTAAAATATCTTAAGAATCCAATAACCAGGACTATATTCTTTAGTGCATTCTCATTATAGAAGAAAAAAATGAAATTAGTTTGCATTCTTAAATAAAACAGGATCTATGTCAGTGAGTTTATACTAAAAAGCTACAAACCTGATGGAGTTCTAACAAAATAATACACACACTTTATGTAGCTGATTGGCAGGAAAGAAAAGAAAGGAAATTATAGGCTTGTAGAGTATCTTAAGATAAGAATGACACCAACTATCAATGGCTTTTTTGCTAAGAATTAGTTACCCATTAAAAGACCCTGTATGTTGCATCAAATGTGTAAAAGGAAAGCAATGCAGAATTAATCCAAGCAGACCTACTTGATCATTTTTAGCAAAATAAAAAAAAGAGAAAAAGAAAAGAAAGAGGAACCAATATTTCCAAGGAAAAGATGAATTGTTACTTTTTGTAACAGATATTTCCTCTCAGCAAAATAACCCGTATAGTCCATAATAGAAACCATCTATGCTTCCTGTCAACAGTCAAAAAGTTCAGCAGGTTCAAATAGCCCTGCTCTAAAAGACCATTAAGACTACCAGGGAAAGATTATCATTTATTTTGAATTGAATTATTTGAAACTAAGTTCAGATTGTTAGTTGCTTTAATTCACCATTAAATAGTTATTATATGTTATACTGCACATTCCTAGGTACCCCAAAGCTCTTAGAAAAACGCTGACTGTACTGATGCTAAAAAGAATTTGTTAAATTCAGAATTCAAGGCTTATCTAGTTATCTTTAAGAAGTAATTGAACTTTGGATATACTACATCATGTATACTCACTTTTAAAATCTCCATCCAGACTTTTTTACAACTTAGATAAGTAACCATTATAAGGGTATTATTATAGCCTTATATATGATGGGTAGTACTACTTCATCACTGTAGTATCAGGTGGTACAAACTAGAATAGTTTCATCACAAGTAAAGTTCACCCAAATCTATGAATTAATGATTCTAATACATAATTAAAATCATAATGACCAAGGGACTGAATCAAACTTATAAGCTTTTGCATAGCAAAGGAAACCATAAATAAAATGAAAAGACAGCCTACAGACTGGGAGAAAAATTTGCAAATGATGTGACCAACAAGGGTTAATTTCCAAATTATACAAACAGCTCATACAACTCAATAACAAAAAAAAAAAAACAACCCAATCAAAAAATGGTTAGAAGACCTGAAGAGATATTTCTCCAAAGAAGACATACAGATGACCAACAGGCACATGAAAAGATGCTCAACCTTGCTAACTATTAGAGAAATGAAAATCAAAAGTACAATGAGGTATCACCTCACACAGGTCAGAATGGCCACCATTAAAAAGTCTACAGGGCTTCCCTGGTAGCGCAGTGGTTGAGAGTCCGCCTGTCGATGCAGGGGACGCGGGTTCGTGCCCCAGTCCGGGAGGATCCCACGTGCTGCGGAGCGGCTGGGCCCGTGGGCCGTGGCCGCTTGGTCTGTGCATCCGGAGCCTGTGCTCCGCGACGGGAGAGGCCACAGCAGTGAGAGGCCCGCATGTCGCAAAAAAAAAAGAAAAGTCTACAAACAACTAATGCTGGAGAGGGTATGGAGAGAAGGGAACTCTCCTACACTGTTGGTGGGAATGTAAACTGGTGCAGCCACTATGGAAAACAATATGGAGGTTCCTCATAAAACTAAAAATAGGGTTGCCATATGATCCAGAAAGCCATTCCTGGGTATATATCTGGAGAAAACTCTAATTCAAAAACATACATGCACCCCATTGTTTGTAGCAGCACTATTTACAATAGCCAAGATATGGAAGCAACCTAAGTGTCCATCGACAGATGAATGGATAAAGAAGATGTGGTATATACATATACAATGGAATATTACTCAGCCATAAAAGGAATGAAATAATGCCATTTGCAGCAACATGGATGGACCTAGAGATTATCATATTAAGTGAAGTCAGACAGAGAAACACAAATATTATATGATATCACTTATATGTGGAATCTAAAATAATGGCACGAATGAATATGTCTACAAAACAAAAATAGACTCACAGACATAGAAAACAGACTGTGGTCTCCAAAGGGGAGGGGGAGGTGGGGGAAGGATGGACTGGGAGTTTGGGATTAGCAGATGCAAACTATTATATATAGGATGGATAAACAACAAGGTCCTACTGTACAGCACAGGGAACTATATTCAATATCTTGTAATAAACCACAATGGAAAAGAATATATAAAACTTTGCTGTACACCAGAAACTAACACAATATTGTAAATCAACAATACTTTAATAAAAAATAAATTAAAAAAAGAAAAACAAAAAAGTATATTAACCAATATACTCCTCTCCCAAGGAATATCTTTATGTTGAACAAAGTCTGACAAAAACCAACTGAATATTATTTGTATTTGAATTATTAGCAAACACTGTCATTAAGATAACCATGCACATATGAGCATCCTTTGTTTAATGGTTCATTATTTATCTAAAAGTATTATTCTAAAAAAGGTAATAGAAATGATGCTATTTTTAGGACAGAATTAATTTTCCCTAATTCATATAAGTTCATATTGCACTTTGCATTCATTCTAACAAGAACATTTCAGTGTTTTGAGGCATGCCTTATCCTATAAAAATATTTTGTAGGATATATATATTTTTCCATGCCTTGCAAAAAATGAAAGAAGAATTCCCCTTATGTGGGATCTGGAAGAAACTCACAAGAATTTTCAACAGCTCTTTCTGTTTTAAGTTCCTCCTCCAATTTTAGATGTACCTGCTGGCTCCAGTTCCTGAGCATTTCAAGGTGTTTTCAGAAGGAAATGACTCACCCCATTGTATTGTAAACCTCCACTACAGGCAGTCTGATTTCTCCTTTCTTTGATCTGTTAGGTCAGTTACCATTTGTTCTTTGCTTTCTCTCTTCTGTAATTTTGTTGACACTTCTTTTCTGCTGTCATCTTTTCTCTCATTCACTTTGCACATATGGATTTATTTTGTCTTCTCTTACTCTCAGGGAGCATAGATAAATGTATATGTTTAACCAGAGGTCTATGGCTATTTTTAAAAATATGGGAATATAGATATAATTTTCAATCCAACCACCCAGATAAAATATGCTATGTTAATAAGTTCTTAAATATATTTTAAAAACATAGAGAGGGAAAAAAGAATACATGGGAATATACCAAATGTCTACACTGTATGTACTGGTATAGTTGTTCATATTCTTTTTTCATTTTTATATCTTTTTAAGTTTTTGAGAATGTACATATTTACTTATAATATTGGAACATAAATTAAACTGTTCTTTTTAAGCACAATTAGATTAGAATATTTTATACTATTCATCCTAATAGTAGACAGTCTCTCATGGGCAATTGGAAAATATATAAATAAAACAAGAGAAAAAAGCAGTGGGTAAGGTGGTTTGGCATTTTAGGCTTAGTTTCATTTTCACTGTTTTGGTGGTTTGGCTGTACATGATTCTTTGCCCTGTGCATTAGTTCCCCTGTGCTACTGCAACAAGGTATCACAAACTGGGTGGTTTAAACAACAAAAATGTATTGTCTCACAGTTCTGGATGCTAAAGTCCAAGATCAAGGTGACAGCAGGGCACGCTCCTTCTGAAGGTACTAGAGAAGGATGTGTTCCAGCCCTCTCTCCTAGCTTCTGGTAGTGCCTGGGATTGTAGCAGCATAACTCTAATCTTCACAGGGTAGTGTATCTGTGTGCATGTCTATTTTTGTGTCCTAATTTCCCTTAAGACACCAGTCACACTGGATTAGGGGTGACACTGATGTCTTCTCTTAACTTGATCATCTGTGAAGGCCCTATTTCTAAATAAGGTCATATTCACAGATATTGGGGATCCAATATCTTTTTGGGTGACCCAATTCAACCCATAACACCTGTTAGTGTTAAAAGGCTCTTAAGAATCCTAAAATTCTATTCACCGCATCCAGCTGGATTTCATATTGGTGCTCTAAACTGTGGGCCCCTCTAAAATACATCTGCCCTACAGCAGGGAATCCCACATATAGCAGATCATCAGAATCATTGAGAATTGTTTACAAAATACATGCACCAGCACCTTCCAATCTCAATTAGAGATTCTAATTGAGTAGGTATGGGGAGAGGGACAGGCGGTATAAATTTTTTAAATTTCTCCAGGCTCTTCTAATGATCAATCAGATGTGGGAATCACTCAGCTCCAAAGTATGTACCTCTGGGTATGCAGAAAATAATCTACAAGAATGCAAGGAAAAACCTCAGAACTTCTATTTCTATTCTGAAGACTTTTAGATGTCTGTTTATATATTTCTTCTATAATGTGCCTTATGTTACAGTAGTAATCATATATTATATACATAAAGCTATGTAATTTATAAAGTAAAAAATATATATAGGAGGTACACTTTCAAAACCTCTAACTGATGGGAGACTGCAAGCCAAGGCTTTTGGAGATCACTGACCTGAAGGGAACTGAGATAGATGATTATCTGGTCTTCTTTATCATGCAGGTACTCACTAAAGATAAACATAGTCATGAATAAGACAATGATGAGCAGGGCTCCCATTGGACTTGTAATAAAAATGTTTATTGGACATTATAAAAGATAACTTTGTACTTACTATGGGGCCTTTAATTTGTACCACTAAAACGTTCTGTACGTCAGCCTCATCATATAATGTGGATATTTATTGCTAAACAATGAACAAATGGGATGCATAAATCTGCTTATGCATAAATCAGTATTTCACTGGTGGATTTTAAAGCAAGAGAAATACACTGAGATGAGGCATTTTAAAAATGTTTACCTTGAAAAATAAGTTAAAACATAGACACCAAAAGTAAAGAACAAAAGAAGTTGGGAATTCAGTTACATGATAGGTTTTTATATAGCTTGAAGGAGGAGAGAGAGAAAAGAGAAGAACATAGGAAAGGGACAAAGGAAGATTTTTTTAATGGAAGTAACATAGAAAGATTCCAGGTATTAAATTAGAAGGAAAATACCTTCCCTGTAAACAACAGAGTCCTGCCAATTGCCTGAGACAGAATGAGGTGAAATTGATTATGCCAGAATTAGATAAAGCACTAGCTAAACAAAGAGCTTCTGGCATCCTGCAGAAGGAGCCAGAAAGTACAAAAAAGAGATCAGCTCAGTGGCAGTCAGCCATTAGATACCGATGAGGTTAATCCACACTACAAATTTGTGAACAAAGTAGATTTTCCTCCTTGTCTGTTCTCACAAATAATCATTAATTTTAAGTGCAGCTTGGGCAGGTGCACAGACAGTGCCTACTGTTTTGACACTGTGCTGAAGAGATTCCAAGAAGCAAGCTGGTATAGTCCTCGAGTCCCTTCCACTTCACTGCTTCTCAAATTCACTTACATCTACAGACAGCCTGTCTCCTACCTGTAACATGCAGGCGCAGACCAACTATTCTAGCATCCAGAGAGGTTCAGTTTCAAAAATCTGGAGTCAAAACATCCATGAACTTATTCAGTGAGTGGCAGCAGCAGTGTCCAGTCACTGGTATGAACTGTCTAGGATGAGTCTACTCGGCTGATATGCTTATTGATCATCTGCCTATTAGATCAGCTGCTGTGGACAGAATTGTGACATCTTTATGCTCAAGGAGATGTGCTATGCACTCTTACTCATTGCACTTAAGAGCAATGTAAGTAATATATGAATTTATACTGGATTCAATATAGAGAAAGCATTGAAAAGAAAAGGTCTTTAACTTCTTACAGATATAAACCTTCACGCTATTCATTCCCATTTTATAATTCTACAGTGCTCAAGACGGGACAGACACTTACTTTGCTCACCCACTTTGCCTTTACCTCTTATGCGGAGGTAAATAAGAAATGAAAGAGGGTACAAGCTGTTCCATCCATGTCTTTTCTCCCCTTCTTAAGGCCCTGAGTAAACAGAAATTATTCCTATAAAGAGCATTAGTGAGTGTATTAATGGTCACAGTTCATTAAATAAGAGCAGATGTCACAAAGGGATTGCGAAACCTGGGGAAACATGTCTGCACTGTGCACATAGCACTCCCCCACCCCGGAAGGTACACAGACACTGCCACCTGTCTTGGTGACAGATCCACTGTGTCCACTGCAAGCTTTCCAGGTTGTGAGCAGAGAGGGAAGCCTCATGAGGAACCACCTGTAACATAAAGACATCTGCCAACTCCCCTCAAGATTTGGTAAGGACCAATGACATATGTATAGATCAATTCAAGTTCCTTAGAAGGAAAAATCTGTGAAATAAGAGCACATTAATTTTCCCTAGGAGTTAGCAGGTGGTTGAAAATCCTACTCACAACATGTGGATATAGCTATTGACACATAGATAGATTGGATGGATTGCCCACTAACATGAAAGAACAAATGACAAGGTTAGAAGAAAAAGATACAAAACACTATTGTTTCCTAATACAAGTAATCAATGCTCTGTTCACTAGAGGAAAGATTTATATGAATGATATCTAGGCACAGAAAATTTGAGTTCTTTCTCTAAGTTTCACATACTAGGAAATAATTGTTATAAAATATACTAGATAAAGATCATCCGGTAAGTGGATAGTATACCTTAAAAAGGAAAGGGAACTTGATAAATTAGAAGTTAGTGAAAGGTGCAATAACATCTCACTTTCAATACATCTATGAGAAAATAAAATAATAAGCCCAAAATTCATAAAGAAAAATCACTCTTATTTTGGCTTGAACTCAGACTACACGCTTCTACAAACTAGCTTTAACAATAAAGTTACATTCTTCAAAATGGAAACTTGAGGAATTGTTAATGCAGTTGGACCTCTGAGTTAAAGATATTCATGTCTTGAATTTTAATTCCAGTTATACAGCTTGCAAGCTAATACCAGAATGGACTTGTTTTCCTCTCTATTTTGAAAAGGGAGGAGGCAAGGGAAAACTACACATGGCATCATTGGAAACAAGCCAAGTCGCAGAGTGCTGGGGAAGGAATTGGCAGCCACACTATCTGAGAAATCAAACTGAAGACAACTTTTGATGCATTTCAAAAATAAGACGTAGCGTAGTATGACAAATATAAACTTTTTAACAAAAGCACTGAAAATCCCTTCATTCTCTCCTTTTTTTTGCAATTATTATTCTAGCTTTGTAAATGTTCCCACTTGATTTCAGCTACATTGCTATTTTGGTATAAATGTCAAGAAAAACTTAAAGACTGTATTTTTCTCATCTTGAAAGATGTCTCAACTTTTTGGAGAAAACAAAGTTCTAACAAACAAAGGAAATTGGAAGTAACTTCTGCTTGATTAAAAATGGAAAATATCAGAAAGAATCTTTGCTAAAGAAAAACTAGCTATTAAAATTGTTAGCATTCTACGAGACCCATAATCTAGCCCATGCTACCTGAATATAATGGCCCCTATTATGTGAGGCTCTTGGAGCATCTCCAAGGCAGTGATCATCTTTAATCTCCAAACCACTGCTGCAAGATAGAGAAGTGTTGTCCATCAAAACCTCATTTTCCAGATAGTAAATTCTCAAGTGGAAGAATTTTAAGTCTTAATTAATGATCCAGAAAAAAAAGGGGGTAAGGAGCGAGCGCCTGCTGGATCTAAACTGTGTCAGTCCATATTGATAGGTATGGCTTTATCCTCTTATATTGCACAATCTCATGGAGGGAGGGAACTTATACTGCCCTCCCCAGGAGAGAGTAGTATTGGAGGAAATATTATATCTGGGTAACTGTCTCCACCCCATCCTCTCATTCACTGTTTCCCTAGAGAAGAGGAATGGCTCATTTTATAGATGAGATTGAAAGGAAAGCTCTGGGTAGGTGTAGCTCAAACCCTTCTGGGCGCGCTCTCCCATCTAGCCTCTCTCTTAATACAAACACTCTCCTCTGCTCCAAGTAATAATTCTGCAGGCTAGACCCTGCCTAGAAAGGATAGAAATCTAGAATTTAAGGGACAAACCTAGAGTTTAAGGTAGGGAGACTGATTCAGCTCAGGAAAGAGGAAGAATCCTGATTTTGGTTGCAGGTTTAAGCAGGCTCCTCTAACCCAGCTTTATTAGTTATGAAACTGTTGTTTTGTTCATCTTCTATGGCTATCTTCCAATTGGTTCAGAATACGTATAGAAGGAGAAGTATGAGTGACACTTCAAACACCTCCATCATAGTGTCCTACCAAGCAGTTTAAATGAATCCAAAAAACAGCTGCGTAGTTCACAAGATTTAGCCTAGATAATAATGCTAGTATGACAATGATGACAATAATGAAAATAACTGGCATGCTTTGACACAGTGCCAAACATCGTGCTTCCTATAACTGATTTACATGTATTAACACACCAAATTCTCATATAAGTCTATGAGGCAGAGACTATAATTAGTATCGCATGAAAAAATGAGGCAATCCAGCCTTAATAACCTTTCCAAAGTCACAGAGCACAGAGTCTGCCCCCTTCACCACCATTCTTATGGTCACTATTAACTTCAGGTCTTATCTAAATCTCATCTTAAGATTATCAGTCATTTTATAATGAATAGTACTTATTTTTTTAATCTGTACACTTTGACTAGTTGGCATGATACATTGATACATCTTTTATTGTTTTTACAGTGATTTTTTTTCAAGGTAAGAATAATAAAAATAAGGATAATAACCAACATTTATGTGTCAGGAACTGTATTAAGCACTTATCTGATAAAATCGTCAAAACAATTGAATGAGGTGATGGTATTATCATCCCCATTTTACAGATAAGGTTTGGAAACTGCCTACACCAAGCTTACTATCAGAGTATCGGAGAAGGTTAATGTATATGTGTCATACTCTGACAGCTACCATCTCAATTCTATGTCATATAGATGAAATTTGAGATGAATAAATGATATCAAAACATCTTTAATCACTGATCAGTCTGTATGCCTCAGAAAGTTGTCATACAAAATTTTGATAAAACATCTTCATTGTACATCATTTAAATATAATTAATATGCTTGTTATTTATCTTTATATCTCAAATCATAATCATGATGTGCTTTTGCATATTTAATCATAAGCCTCATCATAACTCTCCAGTTTTAACATAATTTTGAGAAATTTGAAATGTAAGGGACTGAAGTATTTTATTTATATTTCACAATGCAAAAATCCCAAAGCCAACCTTACGGCACCTAATCAAAAGACCTGAGCTCATCCTGAAGTGCTTCCTGGATATTTTTGTCTTAAAAAAAATTATGGTTCTTTTCTTTACCATAATAGTTTTGATAATTCTGACTCTCATTAAAACACCTGTCTATTTTTTTCCAGAAAAGAAAATCTTATATTTAATTACTTTCCATTATTTTCATATATCTCTTCTAGATGAACTATTCTGGTTTTGAACAGTTTATTAGCAACATCTAAAAGTTCTACTCCTCAATAAATAGCAAGCTATAATTACCAATAAGGAGAACCTGGAATGCTACCAATCGACCTGCATTGAAACAATAAAATATAGCCACCTCTCTGCATCTTGCACGTAATTGGAGCTCAATAAATATGGAGTACTTTGTTGATCTGCTGAGTTGGATTGGTAGGAGGATGGATGTGCACAGGATATTCAAGCAGCTTTGGGATAAGGAACGAAGTAGGGTACCTACAAACAGGGAGATTAGAAGCAAAATGTTTTTAAAGATACCCTGAAGCATAACTTCAAATACTGTCATGGTTGTAGACCACTGGGAAACCCCTGCAGCAGATGGCTCAAGCTAATGCTCAGCTAAAATGAAATAGCTGCTTTCACAAAGATACCAGCCATCCTCCAATGGGAGGAGATAACAGTTTCAAATGTAGGACAGCCTGCATGTGGGTACAGTAAAGAAAGGGCTGCAACATACATAAGAAAGACTTTTTAGCTCAAATGTCTTCAAAACAAGCAGGCAGAAACTAACACACCACTGTAAAGCAATTATACTCCAATAAAGAAGTTTAAAAAAAAAAAAAACAAGCAGGTACCCTAAATATGCCCCCTCCCCTGCCCTCCCTCTTGAATTAACTGCATTCCCTTATTTATATAAATGACTTATCATTCAAATCAGCAATAATACCATAGAACACAAACACATTATAGCATAATAGTTTTAATAACATTAAAAGGAGAAAAAATTGAAAAGCATATTATTCCAGAAATCTTTGTTAAATAAATAGGCTCCTGGCTCTTTTCAGCCTATTTAGATTTAAAATAATAATAACAAATATAGTTTTCTGTTTCTATTGGTTATATTAAGTATGCACATTTTCTTACTAAACCATTTTTTTCACAATTGTTGACTGTCCATCATTCACAATAATTGATATCTAGTGTGAAACATTCACAATGCCCTTATCACCCTACCTCTTAATTCTTTCCATGGGGTCCCCATCTATCTGGATTTCAAATAAAAATAATTAAACGTCATAAAAATTGGCCCTGAAGCAAAATAATTAAGTAGGGGCTCTCAGCAGATTCTCCCTCATCTCATTTTTCAGTTTCTTTCCCTTTTTTCCTGTCAAGCCTTTCTCATGTAAGAAATTCTGTGTCCAGTGGCCTGATGTTCTCTTTGCCCTGGATGGGAGGATTCCCCCTGCCCCCATTCTTCCATGGGTAGTACCATTGGAGGAGTCAGGAGAACTGAACGCAGCAGGACAGAAGGGGGTCCATGGAGCAAGAGCAGAAGCCTTTTTTTAGAACCAGGCAGAGAAGGGTACCCCGTTCCTGGTGCAGATGTGCTACAGAGGCCACAGTGTGCATTCTGGGCACCATCAGGAACCACACTGGAAAGGAACTAATAAAGTAATTGATACCAGTGTATGATTGAGCTATGATAACTGCATGTTTTACCCCTGCAAGGGTTACATAGAGTTCAAAGGGGAGAAAGTAGTTGGGGTTGAAGTTGGGGGTTTTATTTGACACCTTTTGTTTTCCATGAGAAAGGATTTTATCTAAATACTCCTGACTTCTTTTTTTTGTTGCTGTTGTTTTTGTTTTGCGGTACGCAGGCCTCTCACTGTTGTGGCCTCTCCCGTTCTGGAGCACAGGCTCCGGACGCGCAGGCTCAGCGGCCATGGCTCACGGGCCCAGCCGCTCCGCGGCATGTAGGATCTTCCCGGACCAGGGCACGAACTCGCGTACCCTGCATCGGCAGGCGGACTCTCAACCACTGCACCACCAGGGAAGCCCACTCCTGACTTCTTGCTTGCCCCCAACTCCTCACCATGGGAGTAGAATGTGACATCTGAGGGATTGGTCATAGGGATCATTCCACTTTTCTCAACTGGGTTGAGCTAACCTGTCACAAGCCCTAAACACAAAGGATTTTAGGCACCTTCTGCCCTCTTCTCCCTAGGCAAGTAGAAGGGTGACCTGTCCTTGTTCTGAAGACCCAAAGTTGTCTTCAAAGTCTTGGAACAAGAAGATGAGGAGTGGTGTCAGGTCCACCTCCCTCATACTGTAATGGGGGAGAAACTTCGTATTCTATTACAAGTTAATCACTAAAGGGATGTTGCCTATAAGCTTAAATTATACATAATGGCCCATCTCTGGGAACCCTGCCCCCCAGGTAATGAGCGTTAAGCTAAAATACCTTTATTTGGCTCACAGGAATCATTCTGACCGGGCCCACCTGTGAATGACTGCAGGCAAGAAGAAATTAACACATCCCATCCTGAGGCTGACCAGAACCAGGAAATGTTTTACTTCACTTCCTCCCCTTTTAGTATAAAAGAAGCCTGAATTCTAACTCAGGCAAGATGGTTGTTTGTGACTCTAGTCCACCATCTTCTCGGCCTGCCAGATTTCCAAATAAAGTGGCTATTTCTTGCCCCAGCAACTCATCTCACAACGTATTGGCCTGTCCTGTGGCAAGCAGTATGTGCTTGGACTCAATAATGGCCGCTTGGTCTGTGCATCCGGAGCCTGTGCTCCGCGACGGGAGAGGCCACAGCAGTGAGAGGCCCGCATGTCGCAAAAAAAAAAGAAAAGTCTACAAACAACTAATGCTGGAGAGGGTATGGAGAGAAGGGAACTCTCCTACACTGTTGGTGGGAATGTAAACTGGTGCAGCCACTATGGAAAACAATATGGAGGTTCCTCATAAAACTAAAAATAGGGTTGCCATATGATCCAGAAAGCCATTCCTGGGTATATATCTGGAGAAAACTCTAATTCAAAAACATACATGCACCCCATTGTTTGTAGCAGCACTATTTACAATAGCCAAGATATGGAAGCAACCTAAGTGTCCATCGACAGATGAATGGATAAAGAAGATGTGGTATATACATATACAATGGAATATTACTCAGCCATAAAAGGAATGAAATAATGCCATTTGCAGCAACATGGATGGACCTAGAGATTATCATATTAAGTGAAGTCAGACAGAGAAACACAAATATTATATGATATCACTTATATGTGGAATCTAAAATAATGGCACGAATGAATATGTCTACAAAACAAAAATAGACTCACAGACATAGAAAACAGACTGTGGTCTCCAAAGGGGAGGGGGAGGTGGGGGAAGGATGGACTGGGAGTTTGGGATTAGCAGATGCAAACTATTATATATAGGATGGATAAACAACAAGGTCCTACTGTACAGCACAGGGAACTATATTCAATATCTTGTAATAAACCACAATGGAAAAGAATATATAAAACTTTGCTGTACACCAGAAACTAACACAATATTGTAAATCAACAATACTTTAATAAAAAATAAATTAAAAAAAGAAAAACAAAAAAGTATATTAACCAATATACTCCTCTCCCAAGGAATATCTTTATGTTGAACAAAGTCTGACAAAAACCAACTGAATATTATTTGTATTTGAATTATTAGCAAACACTGTCATTAAGATAACCATGCACATATGAGCATCCTTTGTTTAATGGTTCATTATTTATCTAAAAGTATTATTCTAAAAAAGGTAATAGAAATGATGCTATTTTTAGGACAGAATTAATTTTCCCTAATTCATATAAGTTCATATTGCACTTTGCATTCATTCTAACAAGAACATTTCAGTGTTTTGAGGCATGCCTTATCCTATAAAAATATTTTGTAGGATATATATATTTTTCCATGCCTTGCAAAAAATGAAAGAAGAATTCCCCTTATGTGGGATCTGGAAGAAACTCACAAGAATTTTCAACAGCTCTTTCTGTTTTAAGTTCCTCCTCCAATTTTAGATGTACCTGCTGGCTCCAGTTCCTGAGCATTTCAAGGTGTTTTCAGAAGGAAATGACTCACCCCATTGTATTGTAAACCTCCACTACAGGCAGTCTGATTTCTCCTTTCTTTGATCTGTTAGGTCAGTTACCATTTGTTCTTTGCTTTCTCTCTTCTGTAATTTTGTTGACACTTCTTTTCTGCTGTCATCTTTTCTCTCATTCACTTTGCACATATGGATTTATTTTGTCTTCTCTTACTCTCAGGGAGCATAGATAAATGTATATGTTTAACCAGAGGTCTATGGCTATTTTTAAAAATATGGGAATATAGATATAATTTTCAATCCAACCACCCAGATAAAATATGCTATGTTAATAAGTTCTTAAATATATTTTAAAAACATAGAGAGGGAAAAAAGAATACATGGGAATATACCAAATGTCTACACTGTATGTACTGGTATAGTTGTTCATATTCTTTTTTCATTTTTATATCTTTTTAAGTTTTTGAGAATGTACATATTTACTTATAATATTGGAACATAAATTAAACTGTTCTTTTTAAGCACAATTAGATTAGAATATTTTATACTATTCATCCTAATAGTAGACAGTCTCTCATGGGCAATTGGAAAATATATAAATAAAACAAGAGAAAAAAGCAGTGGGTAAGGTGGTTTGGCATTTTAGGCTTAGTTTCATTTTCACTGTTTTGGTGGTTTGGCTGTACATGATTCTTTGCCCTGTGCATTAGTTCCCCTGTGCTACTGCAACAAGGTATCACAAACTGGGTGGTTTAAACAACAAAAATGTATTGTCTCACAGTTCTGGATGCTAAAGTCCAAGATCAAGGTGACAGCAGGGCACGCTCCTTCTGAAGGTACTAGAGAAGGATGTGTTCCAGCCCTCTCTCCTAGCTTCTGGTAGTGCCTGGGATTGTAGCAGCATAACTCTAATCTTCACAGGGTAGTGTATCTGTGTGCATGTCTATTTTTGTGTCCTAATTTCCCTTAAGACACCAGTCACACTGGATTAGGGGTGACACTGATGTCTTCTCTTAACTTGATCATCTGTGAAGGCCCTATTTCTAAATAAGGTCATATTCACAGATATTGGGGATCCAATATCTTTTTGGGTGACCCAATTCAACCCATAACACCTGTTAGTGTTAAAAGGCTCTTAAGAATCCTAAAATTCTATTCACCGCATCCAGCTGGATTTCATATTGGTGCTCTAAACTGTGGGCCCCTCTAAAATACATCTGCCCTACAGCAGGGAATCCCACATATAGCAGATCATCAGAATCATTGAGAATTGTTTACAAAATACATGCACCAGCACCTTCCAATCTCAATTAGAGATTCTAATTGAGTAGGTATGGGGAGAGGGACAGGCGGTATAAATTTTTTAAATTTCTCCAGGCTCTTCTAATGATCAATCAGATGTGGGAATCACTCAGCTCCAAAGTATGTACCTCTGGGTATGCAGAAAATAATCTACAAGAATGCAAGGAAAAACCTCAGAACTTCTATTTCTATTCTGAAGACTTTTAGATGTCTGTTTATATATTTCTTCTATAATGTGCCTTATGTTACAGTAGTAATCATATATTATATACATAAAGCTATGTAATTTATAAAGTAAAAAATATATATAGGAGGTACACTTTCAAAACCTCTAACTGATGGGAGACTGCAAGCCAAGGCTTTTGGAGATCACTGACCTGAAGGGAACTGAGATAGATGATTATCTGGTCTTCTTTATCATGCAGGTACTCACTAAAGATAAACATAGTCATGAATAAGACAATGATGAGCAGGGCTCCCATTGGACTTGTAATAAAAATGTTTATTGGACATTATAAAAGATAACTTTGTACTTACTATGGGGCCTTTAATTTGTACCACTAAAACGTTCTGTACGTCAGCCTCATCATATAATGTGGATATTTATTGCTAAACAATGAACAAATGGGATGCATAAATCTGCTTATGCATAAATCAGTATTTCACTGGTGGATTTTAAAGCAAGAGAAATACACTGAGATGAGGCATTTTAAAAATGTTTACCTTGAAAAATAAGTTAAAACATAGACACCAAAAGTAAAGAACAAAAGAAGTTGGGAATTCAGTTACATGATAGGTTTTTATATAGCTTGAAGGAGGAGAGAGAGAAAAGAGAAGAACATAGGAAAGGGACAAAGGAAGATTTTTTTAATGGAAGTAACATAGAAAGATTCCAGGTATTAAATTAGAAGGAAAATACCTTCCCTGTAAACAACAGAGTCCTGCCAATTGCCTGAGACAGAATGAGGTGAAATTGATTATGCCAGAATTAGATAAAGCACTAGCTAAACAAAGAGCTTCTGGCATCCTGCAGAAGGAGCCAGAAAGTACAAAAAAGAGATCAGCTCAGTGGCAGTCAGCCATTAGATACCGATGAGGTTAATCCACACTACAAATTTGTGAACAAAGTAGATTTTCCTCCTTGTCTGTTCTCACAAATAATCATTAATTTTAAGTGCAGCTTGGGCAGGTGCACAGACAGTGCCTACTGTTTTGACACTGTGCTGAAGAGATTCCAAGAAGCAAGCTGGTATAGTCCTCGAGTCCCTTCCACTTCACTGCTTCTCAAATTCACTTACATCTACAGACAGCCTGTCTCCTACCTGTAACATGCAGGCGCAGACCAACTATTCTAGCATCCAGAGAGGTTCAGTTTCAAAAATCTGGAGTCAAAACATCCATGAACTTATTCAGTGAGTGGCAGCAGCAGTGTCCAGTCACTGGTATGAACTGTCTAGGATGAGTCTACTCGGCTGATATGCTTATTGATCATCTGCCTATTAGATCAGCTGCTGTGGACAGAATTGTGACATCTTTATGCTCAAGGAGATGTGCTATGCACTCTTACTCATTGCACTTAAGAGCAATGTAAGTAATATATGAATTTATACTGGATTCAATATAGAGAAAGCATTGAAAAGAAAAGGTCTTTAACTTCTTACAGATATAAACCTTCACGCTATTCATTCCCATTTTATAATTCTACAGTGCTCAAGACGGGACAGACACTTACTTTGCTCACCCACTTTGCCTTTACCTCTTATGCGGAGGTAAATAAGAAATGAAAGAGGGTACAAGCTGTTCCATCCATGTCTTTTCTCCCCTTCTTAAGGCCCTGAGTAAACAGAAATTATTCCTATAAAGAGCATTAGTGAGTGTATTAATGGTCACAGTTCATTAAATAAGAGCAGATGTCACAAAGGGATTGCGAAACCTGGGGAAACATGTCTGCACTGTGCACATAGCACTCCCCCACCCCGGAAGGTACACAGACACTGCCACCTGTCTTGGTGACAGATCCACTGTGTCCACTGCAAGCTTTCCAGGTTGTGAGCAGAGAGGGAAGCCTCATGAGGAACCACCTGTAACATAAAGACATCTGCCAACTCCCCTCAAGATTTGGTAAGGACCAATGACATATGTATAGATCAATTCAAGTTCCTTAGAAGGAAAAATCTGTGAAATAAGAGCACATTAATTTTCCCTAGGAGTTAGCAGGTGGTTGAAAATCCTACTCACAACATGTGGATATAGCTATTGACACATAGATAGATTGGATGGATTGCCCACTAACATGAAAGAACAAATGACAAGGTTAGAAGAAAAAGATACAAAACACTATTGTTTCCTAATACAAGTAATCAATGCTCTGTTCACTAGAGGAAAGATTTATATGAATGATATCTAGGCACAGAAAATTTGAGTTCTTTCTCTAAGTTTCACATACTAGGAAATAATTGTTATAAAATATACTAGATAAAGATCATCCGGTAAGTGGATAGTATACCTTAAAAAGGAAAGGGAACTTGATAAATTAGAAGTTAGTGAAAGGTGCAATAACATCTCACTTTCAATACATCTATGAGAAAATAAAATAATAAGCCCAAAATTCATAAAGAAAAATCACTCTTATTTTGGCTTGAACTCAGACTACACGCTTCTACAAACTAGCTTTAACAATAAAGTTACATTCTTCAAAATGGAAACTTGAGGAATTGTTAATGCAGTTGGACCTCTGAGTTAAAGATATTCATGTCTTGAATTTTAATTCCAGTTATACAGCTTGCAAGCTAATACCAGAATGGACTTGTTTTCCTCTCTATTTTGAAAAGGGAGGAGGCAAGGGAAAACTACACATGGCATCATTGGAAACAAGCCAAGTCGCAGAGTGCTGGGGAAGGAATTGGCAGCCACACTATCTGAGAAATCAAACTGAAGACAACTTTTGATGCATTTCAAAAATAAGACGTAGCGTAGTATGACAAATATAAACTTTTTAACAAAAGCACTGAAAATCCCTTCATTCTCTCCTTTTTTTTGCAATTATTATTCTAGCTTTGTAAATGTTCCCACTTGATTTCAGCTACATTGCTATTTTGGTATAAATGTCAAGAAAAACTTAAAGACTGTATTTTTCTCATCTTGAAAGATGTCTCAACTTTTTGGAGAAAACAAAGTTCTAACAAACAAAGGAAATTGGAAGTAACTTCTGCTTGATTAAAAATGGAAAATATCAGAAAGAATCTTTGCTAAAGAAAAACTAGCTATTAAAATTGTTAGCATTCTACGAGACCCATAATCTAGCCCATGCTACCTGAATATAATGGCCCCTATTATGTGAGGCTCTTGGAGCATCTCCAAGGCAGTGATCATCTTTAATCTCCAAACCACTGCTGCAAGATAGAGAAGTGTTGTCCATCAAAACCTCATTTTCCAGATAGTAAATTCTCAAGTGGAAGAATTTTAAGTCTTAATTAATGATCCAGAAAAAAAAGGGGGTAAGGAGCGAGCGCCTGCTGGATCTAAACTGTGTCAGTCCATATTGATAGGTATGGCTTTATCCTCTTATATTGCACAATCTCATGGAGGGAGGGAACTTATACTGCCCTCCCCAGGAGAGAGTAGTATTGGAGGAAATATTATATCTGGGTAACTGTCTCCACCCCATCCTCTCATTCACTGTTTCCCTAGAGAAGAGGAATGGCTCATTTTATAGATGAGATTGAAAGGAAAGCTCTGGGTAGGTGTAGCTCAAACCCTTCTGGGCGCGCTCTCCCATCTAGCCTCTCTCTTAATACAAACACTCTCCTCTGCTCCAAGTAATAATTCTGCAGGCTAGACCCTGCCTAGAAAGGATAGAAATCTAGAATTTAAGGGACAAACCTAGAGTTTAAGGTAGGGAGACTGATTCAGCTCAGGAAAGAGGAAGAATCCTGATTTTGGTTGCAGGTTTAAGCAGGCTCCTCTAACCCAGCTTTATTAGTTATGAAACTGTTGTTTTGTTCATCTTCTATGGCTATCTTCCAATTGGTTCAGAATACGTATAGAAGGAGAAGTATGAGTGACACTTCAAACACCTCCATCATAGTGTCCTACCAAGCAGTTTAAATGAATCCAAAAAACAGCTGCGTAGTTCACAAGATTTAGCCTAGATAATAATGCTAGTATGACAATGATGACAATAATGAAAATAACTGGCATGCTTTGACACAGTGCCAAACATCGTGCTTCCTATAACTGATTTACATGTATTAACACACCAAATTCTCATATAAGTCTATGAGGCAGAGACTATAATTAGTATCGCATGAAAAAATGAGGCAATCCAGCCTTAATAACCTTTCCAAAGTCACAGAGCACAGAGTCTGCCCCCTTCACCACCATTCTTATGGTCACTATTAACTTCAGGTCTTATCTAAATCTCATCTTAAGATTATCAGTCATTTTATAATGAATAGTACTTATTTTTTTAATCTGTACACTTTGACTAGTTGGCATGATACATTGATACATCTTTTATTGTTTTTACAGTGATTTTTTTTCAAGGTAAGAATAATAAAAATAAGGATAATAACCAACATTTATGTGTCAGGAACTGTATTAAGCACTTATCTGATAAAATCGTCAAAACAATTGAATGAGGTGATGGTATTATCATCCCCATTTTACAGATAAGGTTTGGAAACTGCCTACACCAAGCTTACTATCAGAGTATCGGAGAAGGTTAATGTATATGTGTCATACTCTGACAGCTACCATCTCAATTCTATGTCATATAGATGAAATTTGAGATGAATAAATGATATCAAAACATCTTTAATCACTGATCAGTCTGTATGCCTCAGAAAGTTGTCATACAAAATTTTGATAAAACATCTTCATTGTACATCATTTAAATATAATTAATATGCTTGTTATTTATCTTTATATCTCAAATCATAATCATGATGTGCTTTTGCATATTTAATCATAAGCCTCATCATAACTCTCCAGTTTTAACATAATTTTGAGAAATTTGAAATGTAAGGGACTGAAGTATTTTATTTATATTTCACAATGCAAAAATCCCAAAGCCAACCTTACGGCACCTAATCAAAAGACCTGAGCTCATCCTGAAGTGCTTCCTGGATATTTTTGTCTTAAAAAAAATTATGGTTCTTTTCTTTACCATAATAGTTTTGATAATTCTGACTCTCATTAAAACACCTGTCTATTTTTTTCCAGAAAAGAAAATCTTATATTTAATTACTTTCCATTATTTTCATATATCTCTTCTAGATGAACTATTCTGGTTTTGAACAGTTTATTAGCAACATCTAAAAGTTCTACTCCTCAATAAATAGCAAGCTATAATTACCAATAAGGAGAACCTGGAATGCTACCAATCGACCTGCATTGAAACAATAAAATATAGCCACCTCTCTGCATCTTGCACGTAATTGGAGCTCAATAAATATGGAGTACTTTGTTGATCTGCTGAGTTGGATTGGTAGGAGGATGGATGTGCACAGGATATTCAAGCAGCTTTGGGATAAGGAACGAAGTAGGGTACCTACAAACAGGGAGATTAGAAGCAAAATGTTTTTAAAGATACCCTGAAGCATAACTTCAAATACTGTCATGGTTGTAGACCACTGGGAAACCCCTGCAGCAGATGGCTCAAGCTAATGCTCAGCTAAAATGAAATAGCTGCTTTCACAAAGATACCAGCCATCCTCCAATGGGAGGAGATAACAGTTTCAAATGTAGGACAGCCTGCATGTGGGTACAGTAAAGAAAGGGCTGCAACATACATAAGAAAGACTTTTTAGCTCAAATGTCTTCAAAACAAGCAGGCAGAAACTAACACACCACTGTAAAGCAATTATACTCCAATAAAGAAGTTTAAAAAAAAAAAAAACAAGCAGGTACCCTAAATATGCCCCCTCCCCTGCCCTCCCTCTTGAATTAACTGCATTCCCTTATTTATATAAATGACTTATCATTCAAATCAGCAATAATACCATAGAACACAAACACATTATAGCATAATAGTTTTAATAACATTAAAAGGAGAAAAAATTGAAAAGCATATTATTCCAGAAATCTTTGTTAAATAAATAGGCTCCTGGCTCTTTTCAGCCTATTTAGATTTAAAATAATAATAACAAATATAGTTTTCTGTTTCTATTGGTTATATTAAGTATGCACATTTTCTTACTAAACCATTTTTTTCACAATTGTTGACTGTCCATCATTCACAATAATTGATATCTAGTGTGAAACATTCACAATGCCCTTATCACCCTACCTCTTAATTCTTTCCATGGGGTCCCCATCTATCTGGATTTCAAATAAAAATAATTAAACGTCATAAAAATTGGCCCTGAAGCAAAATAATTAAGTAGGGGCTCTCAGCAGATTCTCCCTCATCTCATTTTTCAGTTTCTTTCCCTTTTTTCCTGTCAAGCCTTTCTCATGTAAGAAATTCTGTGTCCAGTGGCCTGATGTTCTCTTTGCCCTGGATGGGAGGATTCCCCCTGCCCCCATTCTTCCATGGGTAGTACCATTGGAGGAGTCAGGAGAACTGAACGCAGCAGGACAGAAGGGGGTCCATGGAGCAAGAGCAGAAGCCTTTTTTTAGAACCAGGCAGAGAAGGGTACCCCGTTCCTGGTGCAGATGTGCTACAGAGGCCACAGTGTGCATTCTGGGCACCATCAGGAACCACACTGGAAAGGAACTAATAAAGTAATTGATACCAGTGTATGATTGAGCAATGATAACTGCATGTTTTACCCCTGCAAGGGTTACATAGAGTTCAAAGGGGAGAAAGTAGTTGGGGTTGAAGTTGGGGGTTTTATTTGACACCTTTTGTTTTCCATGAGAAAGGATTTTATCTAAATACTCCTGACTTCTTTTTTTTGTTGCTGTTGTTTTTGTTTTGCGGTACGCAGGCCTCTCACTGTTGTGGCCTCTCCCGTTCTGGAGCACAGGCTCCGGACGCGCAGGCTCAGCGGCCATGGCTCACGGGCCCAGCCGCTCCGCGGCATGTAGGATCTTCCCGGACCAGGGCACGAACTCGCGTACCCTGCATCGGCAGGCGGACTCTCAACCACTGCACCACCAGGGAAGCCCACTCCTGACTTCTTGCTTGCCCCCAACTCCTCACCATGGGAGTAGAATGTGACATCTGAGGGATTGGTCATAGGGATCATTCCACTTTTCTCAACTGGGTTGAGCTAACCTGTCACAAGCCCTAAACACAAAGGATTTTAGGCACCTTCTGCCCTCTTCTCCCTAGGCAAGTAGAAGGGTGACCTGTCCTTGTTCTGAAGACCCAAAGTTGTCTTCAAAGTCTTGGAACAAGAAGATGAGGAGTGGTGTCAGGTCCACCTCCCTCATACTGTAATGGGGGAGAAACTTTGTATTCTATTACAAGTTAATCACTAAAGGGATGTTGCCTATAAGCTTAAATTATACATAATGGCCCATCTCTGGGAACCCTGCCCCCCAGGTAATGAGCGTTAAGCTAAAATACCTTTATTTGGCTCACAGGAATCATTCTGACCGGGCCCACCTGTGAATGACTGCAGGCAAGAAGAAATTAACACATCCCATCCTGAGGCTGACCAGAACCAGGAAATGTTTTACTTCACTTCCTCCCCTTTTAGTATAAAAGAAGCCTGAATTCTAACTCAGGCAAGATGGTTGTTTGTGACTCTAGTCCACCATCTTCTCGGCCTGCCAGATTTCCAAATAAAGTGGCTATTTCTTGCCCCAGCAACTCATCTCACAACGTATTGGCCTGTCCTGTGGCAAGCAGTATGTGCTTGGACTCAATAACAACACTGGGCCACAATTACATCAGTAAGACCTACTCTGCTCTCCATCTCTCTAACCCTTGCATCCATTTCTCAATCAGCTCTACAGACAGGGGATAGAGATGTCATTTATGTGATCTGATAATAATTTTTAATCTCTTAAGTAGAATTTGACTTCCCCATGATGGGAAGATAAGAATGATTCTGACACTCTTCAAATCATATTCCCTAGGTAGGAACTGACTTTAAATGCCCATAAATCAAGTCTACATTTTATTGTATATTTCAAACCTGATATATCACTTATTTGTCTGAATTGTGACATTTTCTATAGAAATTAGAGATGCCTCTATGTTAATCACATTTCGAGTGCAACTCTGTGCAACCTACTATTGTCCAATCCACCATTTAAACCGCAGCTAAGGTCCCATCACCTTCATTACATAAACTCTCATTATTTGTCCATTTTATTTTCCCAATTGACTTATTTTGTGTGCCACACAATTTGTTTTATTTCCTATTGTGTAATCTAGATATCAGCTGTGGTTTCTTCCCAGTTTAAGATCTAGATAAGACTTTACCTTCTGTGAGGTGCAGAAAGCATAGTTTCATCCATAAACTTTCTGTCAATATGTTAGATTCATAAACTCCTTGTCAATTCTGGTTTCCCTTTTTGTCTTTGACTTTTGTTCTCTGCTCTTTCACTGTCTTTTATCTCTATCCCAGTACTGACCCAAACTTGAAACACTATTCTTTTATTGTTTCCATAAAAACAACTCAAAGAAAACTTTCATGTGCCTAGCATACATACAAAGGTATTGAGAGATAAAAGGTATTTACATGGAAGAAATGCAAAATAATAATTAAAACTTAATATTAAATAGTTTTGATCTTAAAAGTCCACATTGTCGGACTTCCCTGGTGGCGCAGTGGTTGAGTCCGCCTGCCGATGCAGGGGACATGGATTCGTGCCCTGGTCCAGGAAGATCCCACATGCTGCGGAGCGGCTGGGCCCGTGAGCCATGGCTGCTGAGCCTGCGCATCCGGAGCCTGTGCTCCACAACGTGAGAGGCCACAACAGTGAGAGGCCCGCGTACCGCCAAAAAAAAAAAAAAAGTCCACATTGTCATTATTCTACGGTGCTTGACCATCCCTCTTTCTTATTTTCTTGTTCCCATTTCTCTTTTTTCTATCTTCTGCTCTGCTAGGAAAGGAAAAAATAAAAATCAAGGGAAGTAAATATTTCTTACAACCCCTTTCCTCAAACTCAGGTCAAGTATCTGTATACTCAAGAGCTCAGAAGAAGCTTTGAAAGTACCACTTATGAGAAGGGTGGAAAGAATTCAGGGTCTCACATAATGATTTGGTTTCATCTTTCTGGTCACATTTCCAATACTTACTTTATTAGAATTTCATGATATCAAATCTTCATGCTCCAACTCATTGAATGAGTCTCCTAGCCAAGATTAATATTTGCATTTCAGAAATCCACAGTAACCAGAACAGTGTAAGGTGCGTAATGTTTTCTTAGGACAATAAGAGAAGTACCACCTGACTAAGGAGATGCTCAGCTTCAAGCCCAGATCAGGCTAAAAAATAAATAAACCATGTATTTAAGATATCCTACTCCTTCTACTTTCATGGGTAGTTAGCTTTGTCTGAATTCTCAATATACACCACTCTTTTTTTATGTCTTTGGTCTTTTTCCAACTGGTACTTCTGCTTGGGAGTTAGTCCCTGATTTCATTATCCTTGTTTTGAACCATAATCTCTACACAGATCAACCCACACTTAGCCCTTTAGCAGAAGGGGACAAACATATTCTTTTGAAATACTAAGAGGAAATGAAACATTTTTGTAGAAAAAAATCTACTTCATTTAATTGTTTTTTCAACTATGTCACTATTTATTACTAGACTACAAATATGTCCATGGCACAAAGAAATGCTAAAAAGAAGAGACAGATATTGCATCCAAGCTCTAAAAATCTTGTAGGTAGCAGCACAAAGATTAAATTAGGAACAGGTAAAATTATTAATATTACTGGAAATTTTATTTCCTTGGGTAATCTTAGTACCTAAAAAACAAATGTCTAAGTGTATATTGCTCCTTGACCATCTGCTTAATTTCTTAATTCACCTGCAGTATAATTTAAAAATATTAAAATCTTAGTTCACCAAAACAATTTAAAATACAATTTGACTTTTACTTTATTTCTCTGCAATTAGGGATGATTTATTCATTAAATGTTTATTAAGGACATGCTATATACTGAGCACTTTGCAAGGTGCTAAAATACAAACATGAATGATCTTTGTGGCAAACCAAGAGTAATAATTATGGAAGCTGTCAAAATTTTTGCTAGGAGTAGTTCTCATACTTCTGCTTACCTAACAAGAAAAGGCAAATTTTCTCAACAACAACTTAAAGTAAGACTGTCAGACAAGAAATAAGAAAATTTAGGAAGGATCATTATTTATTTTAAAGAATGTATGTCTGATAAAAGAAATCCTTCTCCAATTTATGGAATACCACAGTTTCCTACATGAAACAGATCACCTGAGGGACAGTAGGAAAATATTTATTACTTGTCCCAGTATCTTTCCACTGACCATGAAACCCAAATCCTGAACTGACCAAAAACTGGGCATTTAGACTCTATATTTAAAGAGAGCATTTAAAAGAACTAGACAAAAGACATACCTTTGAAAAAGCTACTATATACTAAAAGAAACTTCCTAAAAGTAATTTCTGATTTTGCAAGATGTAACTAACTATACATCAGAGAAAAAATCATGAGAAAAGAACTTGCTCAATTGAAAAAGCAATAAGATGAGGAGAAAATGGAAACTGATGAAATATAACAAGATTATAAGGAAGTTAAAAATGTGATAAAGGAATATAAACCACCTATAATGGAAAAAATAACAAGCAGACCTGGTGCTGAAGAAAATAAAATCCCTGACAAGAATTCATACTACAGGCCATACTCTGACCACAAAGTGATACTAATATCAGATGAATGATTTTTTAAAAGACCAGGCAGTTTTAAAAAATTTTATATACTTTGGTAAAAAGAAAATAAAGCCAAAATTATTAGCTACTGAGAAATTAATAACAATAGAATGATTATTCATCAAACTCTAAAATTACAGCCAAAGTTAGTGTTGCATGCTTTGTACTTAAAGAAAAAAGGAATAAAAACAATTGAACTAAGCATTAAATACAGTATGTTAGAAAAAGAACAATGCAACAATCATATGAAAAGTAAAGAAAGATTATTTATTAAAGACTAGAAATTAATAAATCAAGAAACATACCCCTAGAACTAATTATTTGAACACATCGATAAAACAGATCGATGGCGGTCCTAAGTGAGAGAAAGAGAGAAAGAGAGGAAGGGAGAGGGAGGGAGAGAGAGAGGAGGGTGGGGAGAAAGAGAGAAAAAGGATGAGAGGGAGAGAGAATGATAGATTTTCTGGAATGAGAAAATTGGAAAAGGTATTAAACCATTCACCATGAAATGAAGATGCTTGAGAATAGTTAATATAAATCTTTGAAAGTAAAAATAACATAAGAAGCCTTAGCATATGATATATTAAACCTTAGATAGATAAATGAAACAAATAAATGTATAAAATAATTCCTTATGTCAGTGAGGAAAGGTGAATTTAAAGTAATAAATGTTATTGAGAAGATCGAAAAATATAATAGTAGATTCTCATATCACACTTTGTTCCAAAGTAAATTCAAAATGTATTAAACATTTCAATAATAAAAAGAAATCATAAATGTATGAGAACAAAAAATGTTTTTAGTTACTTATTTCAAAGAATAAATCATAAATTTTGATAGTTTTGACTATGTAAAAATTCAAAGTATGTATAAAGCAAAAATGTCATTAATAATGTAATTACTAATTAGTATTAATTAATAAGTAATGAATAAAGGCAAAGACCAGACTTTGAAAGAAAACACACAGCCTACATGGCAATCAAATACTCAATATCTTCAATATAAATAGAATGTCTACAAGTCAGTAGTCAAAATATGAATAACCCATTAGAAAAATAAGCAAAACTCCATGCATATTCTGTTTACATAAGAATACAAGTGATCAATAAACATATTTTTAAAAATTCAACCTAACTATAAAGAAATTCTGATTGAAACATCAATAAAGGAAGCTCTAGACCTATTTGATAAGTAAAACTTATACAAATGATAGTATTCACTGTTGGTCTGCAATTCTCATAAGGACTGTTAGATGTATAGATTGGTAGTACCTTTTGGGAAGACAGTTTATTCATGTGTATATAATAGGACTTTAAATGAGATTTCCCTGTTATCTAAAGAATTGAAATGGGATACAAAATTGAGAGCAATAAGTATCCAATACAAAACAGTTGGTGGGCCAGATACTCCTTCTAGTACTCAATATTCTGTGATAACCTATATGGGAAAAGAATCTGAAAAAGAATGGATATATATATATGTAACTGATTCACTTTGGTGTACACCTGAAACTAACACAACTTATAAATCAGCTATACTTCAATAAAAATTTTTTAAAAAGAGTTAAGCAAGTATTACCCTTCATATAAGCCTCACTCTCTTCC
>NW_006773973.1:222568-227489 GCF_000442215.2 Lipotes vexillifer | reverse complement strand
TTCTGGTTGTGGAAAGAGAGGGTATCTTGAGTGTTTAGTCTATCTAGAGAGCTATGTCTTGCTCCTCCCCTAAAGCCAAATAATGAAGTTCTGAGAGAATCAATTAAAGAGACTGGCACCTCATTCATTAGTTGGAGATCTTATTATGCAGCAGATTAAATGATCTCACACAGGAGTATCTGAGCAGGAGAGGAAATGAGAAGTTGAGAGAGAAAGTAGGACAGAACAAGGAGCAGGATGGAGTGGTCTGTAAGCCAACCACTTCTGTCTTGGAGAAAGTGGACATTACAGAAAGTAACAAAGCTTGAAACATCGTGTTTGACAGAGTTATCAATGGAGCAGATCTCCCATGTCAAGGAAACTGTGCACTGAGGAGATCACCTACTAGGATCACACAAGTTCCCCAAGAGAGCCAGCATGTGAATGCCTGTCTCCAGAGAAGCAACAGCCAGCAGATGTCAAGAGGTGACCTAAACAAAAACTTATAAGAAACAGTTTTCTCTCTGTTTTTTAATTTTTATATACCTTCCCATTCTACTAGCTGGAAGAGAAGAGAGGCATAAAAGGGAAAATAGAAGAGGAATGGCTATATTAGGAGCAGACTTTGTTCCATCTCTACTCCAAATCCCCCAAGCCCCACTGGAACTAGGAGGAGAGAAGATGTGCAGTAAATTGAATATGCAATTGGACCGTTAAACCGGACTTGAATCTGGTGGGCTTATTTTATAAACAGCTGAATATAAGAAGAAAGCTAGGGGAACTGTGTAAGATGCCCCTAAGGAATAGAAAAAGGAGATCTGAGAGAACATAGAAAAAGGTAATTTGACCCTACCAAGTTCAGCCTGCTCCACAGACTACTTATATGGTCCACAGTTCCTAAAATAGTACATTCCCCTTCACACAGAAATTCCACTTCTGGAGTTTATCTGTGCTGACACAAAGGATCATATTGTCAAATCCAACTACATAAATCATAGGTTTTACCCAATATCAAACTTCACCAATGATTTAAATGATACAGGCAAAGCACTCTTCCCTTGGATGAGTCTGAGACCCTCTGAAACAGCTTTCAATAAAAAAGGACTTTCTTCTCCCACAATAGGACATTTGCCTCCAGGTTAACAGATGAAGCATTTGAGCTATGTATGCAGACACATAGCTCACACAGAGGAAGCTCTGTGGGCTATCTTACATTAATTACACAGCTTATGTGACCTTCCCCAGCTAGCCATGCCCCATAAATCTATAAATTGCAAGTGTATTTACAATAAGCAACTTCAACAGAATATTTTTTTCCTGCTAAAGATTCTTTCATGGATAAGAAGTTACCATTAACCTTCTGCTAGTTAATAGCATTAGTGGATTTATCAGATCATTTGTATGTTTACCAGGAGGTCATTAGTGTGTTTGCCAGGAGGTTATTACCATTTTCATGTTTGCTAAGAAAATTAATACAGTTATTCTTTCTCCCTGAACATCTCTAGGTGAGAGTGGATTGGTCATAGGACTGCTATAAATTCTTTTCTTCCCAAACTCTAGTGAAATGATTGGGTAAAAGTATATTTTTTAGATAAAAGTATGTTTAATTCAAATAATTGTAAACAATATAATTATATGATAAATGAAGTTTTTTAAAATAAATTTTTCATATGTTCATATTATGGAATGGCCTACAGTCATGAATGATAATAGGTAGATATCTATGTTTTGTTATGAAATTAGATTTATGAAAGACAACTTAATGAACAGGCAGTTTACAAAAAAATTCATACCATATGATACAGTATGATATGAATTTTGTAACACATATACACACATAGAAAAAAGATTGGAATGCTTCAGAAAATATATTAATGAAAGCTATGTACATTATTTCCTTTGTCAAATAGATTTGATTGTAACCTTGAGTTCTTTAGTAGTTTCTCCAGATTCATGAAGACACCAAAAATAGTCTTATACATACTTTATGAAAAGAACTTTTCTTAACCTTGTAACTTATTGCAAAAAAAACAAAAACAAAAACAAAAACTGGAAATCATTATAACTCTCCTCCCTTGCCCAGTCATCATCTGATATAGCTCCTTTCTTCTCCAATATTTCTCTGTTTACACATGTATAATCACATATAATGTATGTTCACTCTTTAGTTTGTCTCTCCTACTAAGGTGTGAAATTCCCTTAGGCAGGGGCTACCTTTATCATCTTTATATCTCTATTATAATACCTGGCATGCAGAATCTATTATCAATAGGTTCTTTTTCTAATCTGGACAGGAAGAACAAAGAGAAAGGGAGAGAGTACTTGAGGGCATTGTACCATGTACTACAGGGAATAAAATCAAAGATACAGTGATTATTTTCATTCTTAAGAATTTAGTTTGGAAAAATAAGATACTATCAGAACTTTGTTCCCAAATTATGGGCCAGAGTTTCTACAGAAACAGACTAACTTTTACCAGACTCTTCTTTTCCCATCCCCTCCCTTCCTTGCTCCATCCACTCTAAGGGAGGAGGACAGCATCCTTTAGGAATATGTTCTCCAAGTAACAGAAAATCCAACAAAGAGTAGTTTGAACTAATAGAGATTCATTATTCATATATTACTAGAAGTCTGGAGGTTGACAATGGCTGGCATTGGTTCCTCTTTTCAACAAAAAAACAAAAGCTTTCTAATTTTTGCTCTTCCATTCTTAGCCGACTGGTTTGGGGCCTCATAATTATGACTGCTAAACTTCATGTAATAAATCTATGTTTCAGGGAGGAAGAGGTGAAAGGACCAGGGGTAAAGGGGCATGCCAGCTCAATATTTTATCAGAAATTTAAGAGCATTCCAGGGAACTCCCTCAGCTGACAGCCACTTACATCTCATTGAGGAAAAAAAAGAGTCATAATGCCATGTCTAGATGGAAAGAAGCCAGGAAGAGGGTTGTGTTGGCCAGAAAATGTGGCAGCCATACTTAGTAAGCTAGTAAGTTATTGTGTGGGACATTTCTTGGACTACAAATATTTGTGGGCAGTGTTATCATGTTTTAAAAGTCACAAGCCCATACTAATTACTGACTCCTACGTCTATGTGATAAGCAGACTTGGCCAAGACTAGCCTTCTCTAGTATGCCCATGGCTGATGCCTCTCTTTTTTCTACAACCTTTATTTGATGTAGTTATGTAGGTAAGCAGACTAAAGACCTGCCCTTTGACAAGTCCTACCAGCTGTTCTATCTTTACCTTATTTCTTCCATCTAGATAGCCAAAGAGGACCAGTTTTAACATTAAAGAGGATGAAGGATGCTAGAAGAAATCTCTTAAACTTGAACATGGTTCTTTTTCTCTTTCCCAGACCTTTGCAACATTTTGCCTGGGGACAACAGGTACTAAGTCACATATAGAAAGTCATATTTCCATTTTCATTTTTATGATTTTGGGGAAACCTGTGGACAGCAAAGGGAACTGGCAAGTTTCAATTATTTTAACATGTTCTCTCCATAATACCAGCAGTGTCTCTCATTCTCCAGTTTCTAAGAGACCCCTGATGGGCATAGAGCAACTGGATCCATGAGTGCACAGACATATTGGATTTTCTCAACAAACAGATAGTAAAAATATAACTATTACAACATGAAGTGTATTAAGTATGTTGATGTTATAAAGGAGTTCCTAAATGCAGAAAAGTTGAAAACATTTTCCTCAATTGAGGCAAAAAAGATTTTTTAAAAAATCAAAGAAGCAAGCAGGTTCTCATGGCCTGACATTCTAAAATGTTAGAAAGAATTAGAGGATACATAAGACCAAAAAACTAACTATGAAAACCAAATTATACTGGTGAAGTAAAAAGAAGAAACACATCTATCTGAAGAAACAGATGTAGCAAAACATGGAAACATTCAAACTTAGATTTTTAAGAGTAATATAAAAATATGTAAGGTTCATGCACACAAATGATGTGTTACATCAGCTATAAAGAAAAAATCACAGAAGCTGAGATTTTTGAAATGTGTTATGACAAATATTTTTCAGTTCTCATGCTGCTACAAAAGAGAAGGTGTTTGCTGAAGTTGGTGAATGGCTTATTGTTAAGGAATATTAGAAAGACCTTTAGCCTTACATCCTATTTTATTGTCTTTTTTTATCTTCAAGGAGAATATTTGTTGGAAGGAGAAGTATAAAAAAAATGGTAAGAGGGAATTAAAAGCAAGACATATGACACCATCATAAGAGAATGCTTTAGACTCCCATATGCTAGCCCACAAACTGACTGAAGAAGAAACACACTATATGTTTAAGTATAGATCCACAGACCTACCTTTGAAGGTAATGAATCTAGGCCTAAGGTAGCGCCTAGAATTCTGCATGTTTTAAAAAATTCCATGAAGGATTTTAATGTGCAGCAAAATGGAGGAACCCCTGAAAGAAATCTGGTCTCATGAACTAAATAACTACATTCCCTAGACACTGGAAAAAAAAAAAGAAAATGAAAAACTATTCTCTCTGTGATCTTTGAAGACTCTAGAAAATAGTGAAGGTATTAAAAGACTGGAAATGAATAGGGATGTTCAAGGCAGAAAAAAGCAAGTTCAAAGGTCCAGGGAATGAGAACAGCAGAAAATGAGGAGGGAAGGTGGGTAGGGACCAGCACACTAGGGACAAACACATGAGCTATAATAAAGACACTGCATTTACTCTGAATACACTGAAAAGCCATTCAAAGATCATGAGCAAAAGATTTGTTTTAATTATGTTTTTTAAAGATAATTTTTGTTATTGGAAAAGAAGTGGAATGGACAAAATGTATTGTCTGCCCCATAAATTACTGTTAGCTTAACATGTATTTGTTAGGAGAGTAGCAGTGGAGATAGAATGTGACAAAGTGGATATATTTTAAAAGTGTAACTGAAAGGATTTGGGATAACTAGGCAATGGAGGAA
>NW_006773973.1:218823-222558 GCF_000442215.2 Lipotes vexillifer | reverse complement strand
GAAAGAGAGAACTCAAGGAAGATTCCTAGACATTTGCATAGCCCCTGCGTAAATGATGGTGCTATTTTCTAAAATGAGGAAATCTGAGAAATTGGTATGTGAGGGTGGGGATGGTGAGGAAAGCAATGATAGAATTTTTACTTTGGACATATTGAATTTGATGTGCAATAAGCACTAGAATCCAATGCACAAATGTAGAGTTCATCTACAGTAAAAGGTAGATAGACAATAACTATGTCCAGATGCATGGCATGAGTAGATTTTATGGTAAGAAAATGAGGTACCTGTCTTCTGATTATTTCTATCTTCTTTGTGCTTTAAGAGGAGAGTCATCAACTCAGAGTGAGAAAGTAAAAGGGATATTGAAACCCTAAGGAAAGAGGGAAAGATGTGAAATAATATCTTGAAAGAATGAGGTGAATTGATTAAGGAAACAGAAGGAGAGCTAGGTAGCCTTAAGGAAACACATAAGGCTTGTGATTATGATTTTAAAATTAAACTAGTGAGTCTATTTGCATTTTTCCTCCAGCTGTGTTTGGCTGCTATTGTACACATATGCCTGCAAAAGGGACTTACCCAGTGTTGGCATCTACCAGGCAAAGTAGAAAAAGAGACAAGGATGTTGAAGTGAATTCAAGAGACTACTATGAAGATAAATATAAACAGTGCAATGTAATCTGGATAAGAAGAGAAGTTTTATGAAGTTCTATTGATAGATTAAAAAGGTGGCATGTCAGAAGTACTTATGGGGTAAAAATAGTTATAGGGCAAATGATGAAATAAGTGAGCCAGAAATTTCTGACTGTCATGAAGTGTAATCCCTGAAATCAAGATTTTTGTGGAAATTTCAGTTCTTTGTAATGACAAATTCAGAATATGACTAAGGGATGACTAAGGTTGAGGATAAGTGGAAGACACAATCATTGGAGATAAAGCAGTTAAGAAACTGAGGGTCCAGGGTGTTAGACAGAGTGTTTATCTGGATGTTTAAGATACTAAGAAAAATAACAAAGTGAAATCAATTACTAAAATCTCTAGGGAATGAGAAGGTATAACTGGCAGTTTTGCAGATTAATGTTCAAAAAGTGTAGAGGATGCATGGTCATATGCTTCAAACAAACTGGAGGTTTTGACAAAAAAGAGACAGGAGTCTGAAAGAGACAATGAGAAATGAGAATATCCAATCCACTTCTGGTCCCCATGGAATACAGATGAAAAAGATGTCACCATTCGGAGTTTTTTTCTGGGAGGATATCTGGGCTTTATTTAGACCAAAAGGTGAAGAAATGTTAAAAGCAAAAGACATAGGGAATTTGGTAGAGTGAAGTGGAAGAGTGTGAGCAAATGGGAAAGGGAGGGAGACTAATTCAGATTAGGGAACACCCAGAGCCCTGTGGAGCCAAAATCATGATGGATGTCCCATGAGGCTTGGACTTGCTTTTGTGCCCAAGGTAGGGCATGATGAAATTAATCCTGATGGTTTCTCAGGGAACGTGAGGAATCAACTTGTTGCTTCTTGGGATTGGTCTCCTCAACACTGTGTAACACTAAGGAAGGTGGTGTGGCAGGTGATGGGGATAGAGAGTGAGAATCTTCCCCAAAGCATGTGGCACTCTGGGGCTTCCTAAAATTGTGCTCTGGCCGGTGTCAAAGCTATGGAATCATAGACTTACCAAAGCACAAGGATTTCTTTTGGATTGCCTTAAATCCTGCTATGAGTGCTATTGTGACAGTATGAGAGGCAATCTTAGCATGGCCAAATGGAGTTTTGGGGCCTAATGGAGTTTAAAGCTGACAGACTCAAGACCATGGGTGGAGAATAGTAGCCTTGAATAGGAAAGTTATTTCTATTTCTAAAACAGAAGGAAATAAGTAACTAGCTTAAAATATGTAGAAATATTGATGTTAAGAACTGAGAATTCTAACCGAGAATCAATCTTAGAAAAGTAGTGGTTAACAATGTCTGCCACTGTGTGCCAACTGAATATAAATCTGAAGATGAAATAATTGTCTAGGAATTGTGGGATCTGCAAAAGAAAGATGAACAGGGCTTCAGAGAGACATATATTTTTAGGACAAATTTTTTCCGAACACGGATTATTGTTATCTTCCCATACTTAGAAAAGCACTAAATCCATTAAATGAGATATCTGTTCCTTGTGACTAGCAGCAACCTTCTACTGAGATGTGTGCTTGGTTGCATGTACCTCCTTCACCAAATCACATACGTACTGATTCCCTCCTTACCTCTTTGGAACAGTTTATCAGAGTTATCTGAGAGGCTGTCTCCCCAGGTATAGTCCTCAGTAAGACACTGAATAAATGACTCACAGCTTTTATGTTGTGTGTGTGTGTTTTTAAAGTCAACAGCTAATAAGCATGCACAAATATTGAATAGAAATAAAACTATACATATATATTTGAGACACCTTCTAGGAGAATATTACACATTTATGATTTAATAAAAATAGACTAAGACAAGCTTTTCTGTTTTTATGCTGTGAAGATTCTAGTACTCTTCTACTTGCTATATGTGTATATTATATATTATATAATACTCTATACTATATGTTAGTGAAAAATTTCATCTAACTGCCAACCTAAGACCAGTGCTGATAATTATTGCTTGCCTGGTCATATACCATAAATGGCAAGAAACTAATGTGAAGGGAAAATGGTATTGCTGGTGATCTTTAAAAATAAAAAATAAAAACTTATTGCACTGTAAGATTTTAATGTCCAGGTGTTACCTAATGTGCTGTAAATATGTACAACAGACAATGCCAGAACAATCTATTTCATGTCCATGGTAACATCACGGCCACAATGGAGGGTGCTGGTTAAAAATGGATTCTTTTCATTAGGACCACATGACAGGAGGGCACAATTAAAAGACTGAATAGAAGGCCTAATGAATTTAGCAAAAACACAATAAACCTGTAAATCTCTTTTTTACTGTAAACATTTAGGAAGCAAGGCAACAAATAAAATGCTTTGTTTGATGTATTCCATCCTATTTCAAGAGACAATTCTACAACTCTTGGATTTCTAGCATTGCATTAAATATATTATGATTTCCTGACTAGATTAAATAGGAAAAGGAGGAACGGACAAAACTAAGTTTTGTTTTGATTGTTGAGATTGCTTAAATCCCATCTAGTAAACAGACCTGTGAACTTTAATTATTGTTCAATGGAAGAAAACTAGAAAATTCAAAAGGACCAATTAAAATTTAAATAAGCACAATATAAGGTTAATAAGTTGAGCTGTAAAACATAAATTTTCCCCACTCAACTGGGGCTGCTATTGGTCAAGATTGAAAGAATTCTTTTTAAAGTCACGCATTTATTTGCCTGATATTCTCTCTGTCAGCCACCAAAGAATGTAATTCAAAGTGAAAATTGTATCAGTCACTCAGAGGTTTTGTCTACACAAGGCTAAATATCTGCATATTTGGATGAATGCCTGGCTTTTGAACTCACTAGCTGAGAGAAGATGCACCATTAGTTGTTATCCTCCGCATCAGGAATGTTAATTCAGGATGCACATCAGACATCAGTGCACTTCTTGTTTGGGGTACATCTTATCTTCTAAGATTAAGTTGATTTTATTTAGATTATACCCACAAATAAAGGATAATTTACTGATATGTGACAGGAAAGAATCTACTATTAGGGGAAACTGCAAAAATGAAATTAACTTTCTGGATGACCTTTAGGGTACAAAGGAAAGAGT
>NW_006773973.1:215469-218771 GCF_000442215.2 Lipotes vexillifer | reverse complement strand
AAGAGTGTAAGAACAAGAACAAGAGGCCTGTATCAAACGTCTCTTACTAATGGCAATGTCAGTTCTGTCAAGTCATTTAAAGGATTTGTGCTTCAATTTCCTTATGTGTAATATAGGCTTGAAAATTTTTTATTTATATATCTCTAGATACAGTGATAAGGTTAGTGATTAGTGATGGACTTAGTGGTTAAGAGTTCAAGCTCTATAGATCTGGTTTGAATCCTAATTATCACTAACTTGTTATAAATTTAGGCAAACTTCAATTTCCTCACCCGCAAATTGCTGACCATCACTGTAACCGAGCACTGAGCGAGAAGCTGAATCTTGAATGCTTAGCACAGTGCCGACAATATTGTAAGCAACCAATAAATGTGCATTTGGGAAAATCAAAGAGAAAACATGTTTAAAACAGCTTGGAAAATGAAGAGGGCCAGAGATTCCACTATTCCTCAAATTTGAGATGCCAGAACACGTAAGTCACACCCATTTTCTAAACTCCCAGAGGTTAAAATGAACATACTATCATTAACACTGGCATAAATCACATGCAAAATTCAATTAAACAAAAAGTATATGTATGTTTCTTCCTGCTTCTATTTATCTTTATGTTTCTTTCTTAAATTATTTTAACACCTCTCCAGAGATAGACCCAGAGTCCCCAGAAATCAACCTACCCTTCTACACCAAAGGGATCAAAATGGAGGTTGACCTGACCTAGTGCTTCTTCTAGTGTCGCAGTGCGTAAGATTACCCAAAACTGAAAATTGGACGTTTTCAAATAAAGTCAAGATTCCTGGCTTAATTAGAAAACCTGTAGCCCTTAGCACACATACCCATATGGCACCAACCTACTGAAATATTAAAGCAGATGCCCTCTGTAGAAAGGCATGGCCCTGCCAGTTCTCAGGGTCCTCATCTCTCCTTATTATTTCTCTTGATACTGAGGCCAAGTACCAGTCACCATTTACCATCATAATGCACCAAATTATTTTTCTTGTGGCAAGAAAACTGCTCTCTGTACTCATGCCTCTATCAAAAGCCAGAATTAGAATGTTAGACCTTTAGGCCACAAATTTCACACACACACACAAAAACAGATTGGCAAATATTTTTGTGGATTTGAAGATTTTGGGGACATATTTTTTTATTTTTTAAACTTTTTATTGAAGTAAAACATATAAACAGAAAAAGACACAAATCATAAGTACACAGCTATATGAACATTTTTATAAATTGCATTCATCTACCAGCATTATCAGCACCCCAAGAGCTCCTCTGTGCTCCATCCATCCGGTCACTATTCCCCCAAGAAAACTACTATCTTAACTTCTCATGCCATAGAATTACTTTGCCTTTTTTAACTTTATGAAAATAGAATTATTCAGAATATATTATTATATATGTCTTCTTTTGCTTAACATCTTGTTTGCGAGATTCACTCATATGTTTACATGAAGTTATAATCCTGTTGCTGCATTTTTAAGGTGTAAACAAAGCTTGTTTATACCCTACTTAACTTATATTACCTTCCTGGCCCCTATTGGCAACTGAGTTTGACACCCTAATCTAGACATAAATCTTTTAAGAAATCTTTCCCCTTACAATACTCTTAACACTTCAGAATGCACTGGCCTTTCCAAAACCATTTAACACCCTGCCTGGTGATTAAACTTTCAAATAGTTCTCCTTGCACATACACAGATAAAGTTATAACAATCACTTACCGATTTGATCTTCTCACCCATCACCAAACTAACTTCCCTGAAACATCTCGAATTGCCAAAAAGAAAAGTATGTCAGCTATGATGTTGCTTTGTACATTCTTGAATTGCCAAAAAGAAAAGTATGTCAGCTATGATGTTGCTTTGTACGTTCTTGACAAAGAGGAAGTGATTTCAGAGATCACAGTTCCTTTGTAAAATAGCCTAGAATCAGTGCTTAGTGAGAAAAAAATATATATTAAAATAACCCTTCTGGTCAATTCTAAATGATAAAATATTTTTCATCTAACATGTAGCTATCTTCAGTTATTGATATCACATTAATAATTATCCAAGACTTTTTAGAAGGAGAATAAAACCAGTGATTCCTAACTACAAACTTACAATCTGTCCAGACATTTAATAGCTAATGAAATATGATATCCACACGTGGTATATGTGTACTTTTAAGCACATAAACTAATGTGTTATGATTCACTATATTATTTGGGCAACAAAGAGGAAAGGATTGCATTTGCTAACAACCAGGAATAATTTCATTGGGAGTCCTCTACTTATATCTCTTGAGGTTTTCAATAGGCTTTTAAAGCAGATGATGAGCAGGAAACTAATCCAAGAAATAAAGAAAGCCAAGGGGAAAAAATAATAATAATGGACAGTTGTACTTGATTGTTCCCATGGTCAGGGCATCCTCCTGAGTGACAGATAATTCATCTTTTGTCAGTTTTCATTGCCTAGAGATCATCCTGAGCATTGTTATCAGCGAAACCTCCACAAAGTGAAGGATTTTCAAACGGGAAACCAGATGTGATGGGGTCAGGCCCTGCATGTGATGGAGATATTTGGGTTAATGATGATTGATGCCATATCACATTTCATAAAGTACACGCTTGCCAAACCAGGTATTTCTGCCATCATGTAGGAGCAGTTGCTGAATGCCTTTACAGTAAAGCACCAAGGTCAAAGATGAAGAAGTAGACTCAAAAGAGCCCACTGTTCTTAGAAGGGTGGCATAATCAATTTAGGATAACCACATTACATACTGCATAGGATTTGCATGACATTCCTTTCCCAATGTCTGCTATTTATGTGGGAAATTGAAAACATTCTATATTTCCCATACCTATTACATGTGCATTGTTGTTTTGTTTGGGGAATATATTTTTTACTTTGTTTCTCTAAATTACTATATTAAGGAAAATCTTAATGGTATTACTTTATCAAAAACAATTATTCAGGGGACTCCCCTGGCAGTCCAGTGGTTAAGACTTTGCCTTCCAATGCATGGGGAGCAGGTTTGATCCCTGGTTGGGGAGCTAAGATCCCACATACCTCCCAGCCAAAAAACCAAAATATAAAACAGAAGCAATATTGTAACAAATTCAATAAAAACTTTAAAAATGGTCCAAATCAAAAAAATGTTTTAAAAAAACCTAATTATTCAAATGGTGAACTTTTAGTTTTTTCATAACACATTTGCTGATTTGGCACAAAAAAGTCATATAACATACAAACATATACCCAAACAGTACCCTCTTTTATTTGATGGTATATATAGAGTTATTTTATAACCATTCCTGC
>NW_006773973.1:148170-215130 GCF_000442215.2 Lipotes vexillifer | reverse complement strand
ATTCCTGCTTTAGTAAGAAATACATTTTTCTTTGATTTGTATGATATTTCAATATGGACATATATTTACAAGCTATAAAGGAACAATTTCAAAACATGCTCAAGGGGAGACGAGCCCTCACCATTTAATCTAAGAAATAAATCTTTGCAAAACCATTATGCTGTTGTTTCAGAGTTTGATGTTTTCAAAGGAAGGATAATGAATGCTGCAACAATCCTAAAATAGCCCTGGAAAAGCTTAATAGTTATTATTAAGTTGATGTATTTACAAGGCTCTTAAAGCATTCTTGGTTTTCTATAGCTATTGGTATAATATTAACTTTTCCAAAACAGGCATAGTATTTTAAAGAAGCTTACAGCCAGCGTCAATGTAGAAGCCTGCATAGTTGACTCTACAATTTCTTTTCTACAATTGGATTTTTTGCTGAAGAGAATTCTAAGCAAAGTGTTGATGGAATAGCTTGGTTTCTCCTGTCTGCTTATAATAGTAACATGTAAGAAGAGAGAAACACATTGAATAAGGAATTGTTAAACAAAAGATTTGGAAAATTTTCAGACTGTCCATATTGCAAAAAATGAGAAAATGTGTTCAGAAGAGAACACCAAAGGTGAAACTGACCAATTATTCAATAGAGAGATTAGTGTGGGGGAGAACCATGGATTTAAACAGCCACCTCAACAGAAGCCAGGAATCGGGATAAGACTATACCAACATTAACACTGCCTGCTAGGATTAAAGAAAACAGAAAGTGGGATGGAACAAAGGAAGGCTGAAAACATGTATTATCCTGCAAGAAAAGGACTCCAAAGGTGATTCAAGATCACTATTCCCACCACAGCCCCAAGAGGCAAGGCTGCCTCCACCTTGGTTTCAAAGGACAGGACTGCTACCCAGCAGAGCCATCTAGGCAGGATCCTTGCAAAGATTTGCATGGGCAGGGCTCTGCCAGGCCAAAGAGATGGGGTGTCCCACTGAGCCATGGAGTTGACGCCATCATCCCAGTGGGTCTAATAGGTGGGACTACTGTGCAGTGAGTCTGGATAGCTGAGCATCAAACCAAAGAGGATTATTCTCAAAGCTTAGTATCTAATGGCATTTGCTCTGTTAGGTTTTGAACTTGCTCAGGACCCATCACCCCTTTCTTCTTTCCTATATCTCCCTTTTGGAATGAGGATATCCCACCCCTGATTTTGAAAGCACCTAGCTTATCTGGTTTCAGAGGTTCACAGCTGGAGAGAAGTTCTGCCTCAAGATGAATCATATCTCTAGTCCCATCTATATCCAATTTAGATGATATTTGGATGAGACTTTGGAGTTGCTGCTGGAACCAGTTAAGACTTTTGGGGCTGCTGGGATGAATTAGTATTTTTTACATGTGAGAAGAAATTAATTTGGGCAGTCAGGAACAGAATGCTACAGATTGAATGCTTGAATCCCCCTAAAATTTATATGTTGAAGCCCTATCCTCCCAATGTGATGGTATTTGGGGGTGGGGCCTTTGGGAAATAATTGGGTTTAGATGTGGCCATAAGGGTGCGGTCCCCATAACAGAATTAGTGGCCTTTTAAGATGAGCGCTTGCTTGTGCTCTCTCTCTCTCCTGTGTGAGGTCACAGCAGAAAGATAACAGTCTATGAATCAGGAAGCAGGCTCTCACCAGACATCAAATCTGCTGTTCCTTGATCTTGGGCTTCCCTGTCTCTAAAACTATGAGAAACAAATTTCTGTTATTTGTAAGTCTATGGTATTTGTTATAGCAGTCTGAATAGATGAAGACACAGGCCCAAGCTAAGGCAAAAGGAAAATCCCACAGAGAACCTTGATAGCCATAGGGGTTATTAACCACCTCCCAGCTGATTAGAATATGCAAGGAGAATTAAATCATAGGAGACTCATGAGATCACAAAGATTAAATATTAAAATTGTCTAAGCTCTTTGAGGCATCAGCCTTGGGTCCTTCCTTACACCCTTAAAATAATAATCTTTAAACATTTAATGTATTTGAATCCTTCAAACTAAGAATTCCAGGTAAACTCAGAGAGAAACTTCAACCAGAGAGGAGTGTAAATGAAACAGATAAGAACACAGAAAAGTATTGTTCACAATTACTTGTGAGAACTCCATGTAAGGCTCTGTGAATTTTTCTCTTGGAGATCTTGTTTTGGGCATATATTGATTAATAAAAGCATACATACCTATCATGATCTTGGTTCAGGGAAGTGCCTAAACAACTAACCCACTTAATAAAATATAAACAGAACTCATTTCCTCCTTAGGATAGTAAGAGTCAAATTAATATCTTAATCATATCCTGCACAAAGATATTATGGTGACATTTTTCAGGGAATATCTGTACAGTACCAGAACTAGAAGTACAGAAAACAAAGTCTTTCAAATCCACTCTCACAAATCTCAGATAGACAGAAATCCGAAGAACAAAAGCAGCAAAGAGGAGTGTTCACAGTCTTATGCCAGAGGCATGGGGGGAAAAATGAGAGTTTTTACTTTCTCATTGCTCAGGGTAAAATTGCTCCAAACTGAAGATAACATGAGAAATGGAGAGAGGGGTTAGCGTAGAACAGTAACCCTGAGAATCATTCCCTCCTGAAGCCTTCTCTTTTTCACAGTGACGGCTTGGCTAGAATAAAACTGGCAAGCCTGATAGACATCACCACAAGCCACATTTGTTGCAGATCTGAGGTTTTCTTCCTTCCTTCAGATGTATTCTAAGATATTAGCCCTTCTGAACAAAAAAGTCCTCTGCATAACTGTGTGCAAAACCTAAGAGTCTGGTATTTAGAGTCTAAATCTAATCTAATATATATATATTGCACCACTACATTCGTTTAGCATTTCCAAGGAAGAGCACATGATATGCTGCGTGCAAGGCAGTTTTTCAGTGTTTTCAATAATAAATCCATCCTAACATAAAAAGGAGCTACAGATGATGAGCTTCACAGTTCAGAGGAATGAGGAACAAGAACAGAAATGTATTCTGTTTGCGTATCTTTTATACCATTCACACAAGCATACCAAAACCTCTCAACAATATTCCAGAGAAAGGACAAACACATATAGGAAGTAAAAAATAGAAAAACCAAAAAGCTTGTACGTATTATGCAAATACACAAGTTCTGTATAAACAATTCAAACTGAGATATCTAAAAGCAACTCACAGCAAAAGCTGTCACTTAATAAAAGCTCATAATGCTTTTAACTTTTGGTTTTATTCTTAAAACAAAAATTCCTTTTTATTAAATTACTGCACACACTTGGATAAAAATCAAAATATACTAAAGGACCTGTGATTAAAATGATTGATTCCCTACTTTCCTTCCCTTCCCTTCCCCAACCTAAGCTTAATTTTACTGCTCATAATATAACACTTTTAACAATGTTTATTGTTATTGGCTTTTATTTATCATGTGATCCATATTTATAAATAATACACTTATGTATGCAACTGTTTTGAGTTTTTATTTTGATTTACCAAATTTAGACCTTATTCATTGCCTTCCTACACATAACTCATATATAACTCATTTATACCCTTGCCCATTACCTTTTACCTTTCCCTCCCCAATACAGTAATATTATTAGTTCTACTACTGGTTCATTTATAATTAATCTGCTTATAACCTTATTTCTTATTCCAAAACATAGAGACAACTCCTCTTGTACAAGACTATGTGTGTCTCCACCCTCCCCTTGACTTATCCTTTCCTACCTTCCAGCTTCTAATTTTGATCACCTCTACTTTTATATTTCTTAAGTCGATAATATTTAGTTTGTTCTCTAATTGTAATCAGTTCTTCATTGTTCTAAATGCTGAAAAATCACTAAAGAGTAGTTAGTGCTGGAGTTTTTGTTCACTGTACTGGGTTATATTTTTCTCTCATATAGCTTTTTTTGTGATTCTACTTTTTCCTAGAGTTATCAATTGCCTTTCTATTTGTATATGTATTAATTATCTTTATCATCTCCTTAAGTTGTTTCAGAATTTTAAGAAAAATATCAAATCTTTGGAATCCCATTTTTTTAACCATCTACATCCCACCATATTATGACTTTAAGTAACATTCTAATAAAAAGTGAAGGAGAGGTTTACTTTCTGAATCCTTGAATGCTAAAAGTAAAATTTTGCTGATACAAAATTCTAGGTTAAAATCATTTTTCTTTAGATCTTTGAAGCATTTCCTGTTACCAGAATGATTCCTGTTTCCTTTTAATCTATTTTTTTATCTACAGAAGCTTTTAAGATCATCCCTTTACTCTTAGTATTCTAAAATATCACAGTGTCTTGTGATTCTTTTTACTCATCTGACTGTACACTTAGCAAGCCTTCAGCCCTTAGACCATCTCTAGCTCCTTTATTAGAGCATTCTATTCTTGTTTTATAGACTGCAATATATTCTCAAATCTATGTAACTAAAAATATCTTTCAGTTTCTCTTTTGTTCCCCAAATTATGTTTCCCCTCATTATTTTTCTTTTTTTTAAATATTTTTATATTTGTGTCTTGGATATCCAAGAATCTTAGTTGTGTTGTTTTGTTTCGTTTATGCAAGGAACAAAGGGTACCTCTCTGATCTTCAACTTATTTTGAAAATAATTTAATTTTTTCAATTGTCTAACATATCTCATGACATTAACTATTATCTATACACAAATAATGACCCTCCAATTTATATCTCCAGTCAGGATGCCTCTTCTTAATTCCAGAATCAGAATAAAATTGCTTACTCAAAGATTACTTGACTTCTAATTGACATCTCATTCTTAACCTGTCCAAAAATAAATTCCTGATCCCACATCCCTGTACCACTAATTTTCTTCTCCCACATTTTTCTCATCCTCCAGAGCTTAGCCCAAAATCTCTGGAATCTTTGTTAATACTTTCACATCTACCATCCAATCCACCAGAAAATTATCTCAGCTCTACCTCCTAAATATTTCCAGAATCCAACGATTTCTCCCCACAGCTGCCCACCTGACTCAGGTTCCTATCATATGAATCCTGGATTATAATTTTAGCCTCCTCTATGGTCTACCAATATTTCTCTAAGGCCTGTGCCCTGCACAGCACTCAGAGTGAAAATTTTAACACATAATCAGATCATGTCATGCTTTTGCTAAAAATTCTACAAATATGTAAAAGTTAAAAAAAGTCTTCCCTTATCTGATGGTCTAAATTCATACACACAGATTTTCCTCTCTCTTCACATCTCCAGCCACTGTCTCACTCACTCACTGTGTTTCAGCCATGCTGGCCTCCTTGCTGTTACACAGACATCTCAAGACTTCTCCGACCTCAGAGCATTTCTACTTGCTGTTCTCTTTGCCTGGATACTCTTTTACCAGATAGCCTCAGAGATCCCTCTGGTACTTTCTTGGATTATATGCTCAAACATAACCTTGTCAGAGAAACTTAACCAATCCACCCTATAAAACAGAAACCTCCTCCTACTCCTTCAGCCAAGCTTACTGTTCTCCACAGCACTTACCAACATCTGACACATTTTATATTAATTTAGTTTTTTCTTCCTCACCACCCCACAACTAAAATGTAAGATCCTTAATAGCAGGTCATTTTTTTCATTTTTTTAACTGCTATTATTTCCAGCACTCACAAAACTGCCTGACACATAGTAGGAGCTTTCATAATATCTGTTGAACAAGTAAATGAAAGGATAATAAGACAATGAATAATGAGACAATATTAAATATGTCATAAATGATCTCAACAAAGTGAGTTAGGGAAAGCTGGACATATTCGGACCTGAGAGAAGTCCAGAGAGGCTAGCCCAATGAACAAGGAGGAAGAGCCCTTAGGATGTCAATGATGAGTCAAGTGCAGGTTGATCACCCTGGGGCATGTACACGCTGAAGAATTTTAATTTTATTTTAAAGGAACTGCTAAGTCATTAAAAGGTTTAAGCAAAGAAGTAACATGTTCTTGTTTTTTTCCCCAAAATTTTATTTGGTCTACTGAGTAAAACATAAAATAAAATAGAGCCAAGAGAAGAAGAGAGACCATCAATAATGTCATTGCCAGAGTTTGGATGAGACAGGATGCCTCTTGGACAAGAATGGTAGCAGTTGGAGATGGAGAGTAAAGATAAATTTGGAAAATATTTTGTAAGTAGGAATAATAGGAATTACTAATCATTTGCATGTAGTAAGTCAGAGAGAGGAATTTTGGCTTGAATAATTGGGAATGTAGTGCTAAAGATCAAAATAGGAAAAACTAGAGCAAGAAAGGTCTTGCGGGCAGAAATCGAGGATTTGGTTTGGATGTATTAAGTTTGAGGCCCTTTTGATGGTTTAAGACTCTCTCCATCCATAGAAACTTGCTTCATCATTGTCCTCTGTAAGAGTAACCACTACCTCTGGAAACTTCATAGGCACCAGACTCTCTGCCAATCACCTTGCAAGGAATGAAGCACAAGATCTCTCTAAGTTTTAGGATATTTCAGGCTACCTTTATTTGGAGATTCTAGAACCCAGTACAACAGAAAGTCAATACAGTCTTAATGTAGATTTTGTAACTGAACTCAAATGTGAAGCAACTCTTCATGACTTAGCCCCTATTCCTCCTTTGACAGGTGGTGATGTCCTAGAAGGAAATTTGGCCTGAAACCAAAAGACTGTTACAAAATTCATATTTAATTGCCTACTCTATGTCAGATAACCCTAAGTGGCCACTAAGAAATTGCATCCCCCTTCTTATATAGAGGGGAAATGATGAGAGTGCATAGAACAGCCACAATTAGGCAGATGATGGTCTCTTCATTAGTCACAAAATGGAAAGTTCTCAACCTCCAGTTTTTTTTTTTTCTAACCCTCAAACTGCCAGCTGAAAACTGTCTGGGGTTCCAAAAAATAGTTTGGGCATAATAAATAAATTTGAAAATTATGAGCTCAAAGGAAGCATTTAAAGCCATGGGAAGAAATAAATTACCTAGGAAGGATGCATATAAAGGAAACAGGCACACAGAGAGAGCTCTGGGCTTCACAGTACATAGGATCTGAGTACAAAAAAGAGCCCTATAAGAGAGACTGAATTCTACATATACGTGTATCTATTCTTTCTCAAATTCTTTTCCCAATTAGGTTGTTACAGAATACTGAGCAGAGTTCCCTGTGCTATACAGTAGGTCCTTGCTGGTTACTGAATCACTTTGTTGTACACCTGAAACTAACACAGCACTGTTGAGCAACTGTATGCCAATATAAGATAAAAAGTTAAAAAAATAAGAAGTACTGTGAGAAAAAAATTAAATAAAAATTTTAAAATAAAATAAATAAATAAAAACTGGTCCTTACGCTGAAAAAAATTTAAAAAAAGAGAGACTGAGAAGGAAAAGTTGAAGAAAAAGGATGAAAATCAGAAGAGGGTGATGGAAACTAAGAGGAGCTAGTATTTTTGATAAAAAGGAAAATGGGCTTTTATACCAATTTTGCTGAGAGATTAGATAAAAGGATAGAAATTGAGCATGGCAATATTGGAGATTATGAAAAGTACAGAGTCAGTGACACAGTGGGGGAGGAAAAAAATCACAATGGCTTAATGAGTGATTAGGCAATGAGAGAGTGAAGATACCTTCTATAGAATATGCCTGCCAAAAAACCGGATGTTCAAATGAGCAGAGAAATGCAGCAGTAGCTGAAAGGATGTGGGAGTCAAGGAAGTAATTTTTAAGCAAGTTATCACAAGGTCAGCAGAGAATGCACAGCAGTGCCCAGCAAGCTGAACAAACCCTACCACACAATGCTGGCCAAGCAAATACAAGCACACTGTGGAGCTGTGGCCAGAGGGGACAATAAGATAAATCCACTGGCAGAGGACAACATTAGGGCCTTCGGGGTTCTAGGCTTGGAAAATGTCCTCTAATAACCTGAGGTAACTTTGAGTCAGATGCTATGGGGGCAGTCAAATATTGTGTGAAACATAGACAAGGGAACTATGTGTAAGACCTTTAGTTACTACAGTATTTTTGCTGATATTTGCTAATGTTGTTATTATTATTATTACTATTGTTATCATCATCATTAAACCTCTTTATTTGATACTATTTGTATAGTCTCACCAGGTGTCTGGCACTGTCCTAAGTGCTTTACAAATATTAATTCATTTAATCCTCATTACAACCTTACAAGGTGCATAGTATTATTATCTTTATTTTACAAACTGAGGCCCAGGGAATTCCATAAGAAAAGCAATCTGTTTTCAAAGGTATTGACTTCAAGCTCTGCATTAAGTTGTTCCTGTTTCATATGAGTGCTTAACTGCAAATGAGGGTTATTATACTGTCAGGTAGAAAGCACTTCACCCAACTTCTGGATGAGTGATTCAAGCCAAATGAAGAACAATTCTCCCATTAATTAACATGGGCCTCTTTGGGACTTTGAGTATTGCCCACATAAAGGGTCTACAAGCAACCTGCATTGGCAATGTGCTTTCCACCATTCATTTTCTTTAAACTTCATTTGATGTAAGCACCTAGTCAAAAAACTTAATCTTTGTAATTAATAGGTATGGCTACTTAAGAATTAATTACTATTTTTGTTTTGTTTCATTTCAGGGGACTGGATTCCTATCTGGTACTCTGACTCCTTTGCACAATTCTCCTTTATTAATTAATTTTATTTATTTTTGCTGTGTTGGGTCTTCGTTTCTGTGCGAGGGCTTCCTCTAGCTGTGGCAAGTGGGGGCCACTCTTCATCGCGGTGTGCGGGCCTCTCACTATCGCGGCCTCTCTTGTTGTGGAGCACAGGCTCCAGATGCGCAGGCTCAGTAGTTGTGGCTCACGGGCCTAGTTGCTCCGTGGCATGTGGGATCCTCCCAGACCAGGGCTCGAACCCGTGTCCCCTGCACTAGCAGGCAGATTCTCAACCGCTGCGCCACCAGGGAAGCCCCAACGAATATAATGATTACTAATGTAATATGTACATTTTTCTCTCCTTTCCTCATTTTTTCTTCTTTGAATAAACAATTCCCAATAGTAAATACAGAAAGCCAAGAGCTCTTTAACCATTAAATTTTGTGATAGCTTTTACTTGTATACAGTTGATATATAAGAAAAAATGTTGCTATTAAACTAAATTTTAAGTAAAAGCACATTAGAGTGGAAATAAGACCCTCCAGAGAATAATTTTATGAGACCATTATTGCACGGTAGCTTGGGCAGTTGAACTCGCATGAAACAAATGGCCCTATAAAACAAGTCCGAAAGTGGCCTATTGCTTAATTAAATTCATATACAAAGCATCCCTCTGCCTTGACATGTGTACATACATATATTAGATATATTTTAAAATTCAGTATGAAAAATATGACCTTGTAAAGATGCAAAGCTTTAGACACCACTTCAAAGCGAAAGAACTTGAAGCAATATTTTACATGGAACTGTGACTTTTAAAATAACTGCTTTTTTTCCTCCCTTAAGATAGTGAGAACAGTCAGTTTGATATATACAATATATTTAAGCTTTCTGCCTATAAAAATATGCCATAGTCTATATGAAATGCTTGCACTGAATGCCAGTACTGCTAATTCTTTCTTCCCATATTTCACCAAAATGGAAGCACGTGTAGAAGAATCTGAGTGTGGACAGGAAGAAACACATTGACAAGATCCACAGCCCAATCCTTCAACTGAAATGTGTCAACTTAGAAGAATGTTAATTTAATGAATGCAAATAAATTAAGACATGTTTTTTCCCTTGCATATAAAATTGTTTTACCACAATGTATTACTCTACTCTTCTGTTTCATGAACCACGTACATGTGGGTAACAGCCCTCCAGGAACAGAATGTGGTCCAGACTGTTTGACAGCCTAAAAACATCCTAAAGCCATCTGGTATTAAATGTGTTCAGGGAAGATGGAAGCAAGGGAGTAAAATGAAGAGACATTATTCAAAACATGTTACTAATTGATTATAAGATTTTGTGTCCCAAAATGTTCTATCAGTTTCAAATTTCACATGAAATAATGTGGGATAAACAATTTTAGCCTCTCAATTTTTACCTATTCTTTTGGGAAATTCCTTAATGATACCTATTTAACTAGCACCCTAAAGAAATATGGAAAATAATGTATAGAATCTGGAGACGTACAGGTAATTCTCAAATATAGAAAGTAAATGAGATGAGTTTTAAAGGTGTAGGAAAGATGTTCTAAATTTGGGTGAAATTCCTTGGACTTACAAACAGAAAAATGAGGAGGGCTTTACACTGGTTTAAATAATTTTTATACTCAGAAACTGAAAATGTCCAGCTAAGAACAACAGCAATCATAATAGCAACTATTATTTATTAAGTACTCACTGGGTATCAGGCACTATGTTAAGCATTTCACACTACCTTGTTTTAATCCTCATGACACCACTATGGAGGTATTTCTAGTTTAAAGGTAAAGAAACTAAGGCACTGAGACATTAAGAAACTTGCTTAAAATCACCCAGTTAGTAAATGGCAGAGTTAAAATTCCCTTTTTTTGCTGATATGAAGGCCCAAGTTTTTAACCCTTGGTCCATTGCTGCCAACTTTAACAGCAAGTCATGATGTGACCACGGGATAACCTCAGCACCTTAGAACCTCATAGAGTTAACTCTAAACTTAGGTCACTGACAAATAAAACAACAGGTCAGAGATATATCCTGAACCTTCAAGATAACCTGTTATTTATGTAACAGAAGAGGTTTATGTTTAAAGACAGTAGGTGTCTACCTGCATGATTTGTATTCACAAAGAGGATAAGCACACAACCTTTGCTCCGAGCCAGTCCTCTAAAAGTGTGTGATAACCAAGGGGAGGTCACAGAACAGGAACCATTTGCACTATACAAGGAATAAGCCTGCACAGATGGTGTGGGACTCCAACAGCAGAAAAGCTGAATGAGCTTCCTGTCTGCATGACGAGCACATGTGAGCTGTTATGGCCCTGTTTATCACTTCCACCTCAGTCATCCTCTTCCCGAATGCCATAGCTGCAGAGTAAGGGGTAGACCCACTGTGTAAGAGTAGATACTACTAGTGCCCTGCAAAAGAAATACACCCCATACTTAAAAGAATAGCACAGAGAGTACTGGGTAACATTTACCAGCCATGCACAAGAATTTAGAGGCCTTTTACGAGGGGAATGTAATGTTTAATTTGGATAAATGACCATAATGAAACCAAAGGCTCTTTTGTTTTGCCCACCACTGAGTAACACTTTTCATCAAATACAGAGCTATCATGTTATACTGGCTGTGATGAGTGGCCTTGACAAGATTTAAAAAAAAATCTTGATGCATATTTCTCAAAAAAAAGTCTGTAGAACTCCTAACAACTACCCCCATGGAGGAGTCAGGGGACAGGGACCTGTTTGTCTCTCTTTGAAACTGGAAAATGTTACTTAAAATATTTACAAGGATAACTAAGAGTAGATACCTGGATTCTTGCTCCTCTATGTCATCATTGTTATGCCTCCATTATTATTCTGGCACTTTGGCAGGAAAAGAAACCATGTGACATAGTAAGATTATATGTGTACTTTAGAAATTTAAATACATCTTTCAGTAAGGTTTGAATCTTTTAAGATATATATATGTGTGTGTGTGTGTGTGTGTGTGTGTGTGTGTCTGTGTGTATACATATATGTGTGTGTCTGTATATATATAAATGATGCAGATATTTTTGAACTCAAAGAGAGCTGTCAAGTAACAACACAAATAACCAAAGCGATAATGTTCAACAGCCCAAGGAAAGTGCTATTTGAATGATAGAAAACAAATGCCTAGGAGAATTTCAGAGTTCCATTTTGGCTTCAGAACTTCTGAGTGACCTTATAAACCCTCCATTGTAGCCAAGTTCAAGGCACTTGAGATAAGGAAGGCTCTTTGTTTTAAAGGCCTTAGAATATAAATTTCTTGATATTCCAGGGCTACCAGAATCCTCTTTGGCTCAATCCACATGATAATGAAAGAAACCAGCCAGCACAATGTTTACTATTAAATAACTTTGACTCAGTTGTACTGTAATGTTACCACTGTCCTTTGCCAAAACAGCAAATATTCACTCAACATTAAGAGAACTCCTCTCTTAATATGCTTGAGTATTATTGTGAATTAAATGATATGTGTTATAAAGAATATTTAGGCTGCAAGAAAACTTAGAAAGAAAGTTAACTCTATAAATGACATGCTAAAACCCAAGTAAGTGAGATGAATCATGGGCAGAGAAGAGATTAGAATTTGGGTTTCCTAATTTCTTAATCCAGTGTTAGTTCTACCACGTTATCTTGATTATGTATGAAGTTATTCAACTTCATTCAGTTATTAAAAGTGCTATCTACAGGTATTTTTGCTTTGATCCTCTTTAATTTTTATTGACATTGTTTTACAAGTTATGTGTCTACGTCTGGGATAGAAATATTTGATTATAGAACTCTGAAAGTAAGTAAAAGGATAAAGCAACTAGACATAAAAAACGAACTGCTTTTGACTCACATTTTGTGAAGCATACAAATCTATCTTTAATATGAGAGCTGACGTCTTAATCTGTTTTAGGTTTTGAAAGATGAACCCCATAGAATGATAGGGACTAAATCTGACTTTATTGTTGACTCTGATTTGGAGATCCTCAAATCTTGTCCAAGACAGAGTTGAAGCTGACATTTCATTTGCAAATGAAAATCATCTGTCAAGTTCACTAAACCAGGTTTAAGTATTCCTTAACCTCTTCTTACTTGATCAGCATGCCTATGCTAATCTCTCCGCTGGCATTCTGTGATGTACTATTCTTTTCATTCATGACACCTTCTCATAGCAACATCATTATTTGAAATGTTATATACACATAAATATATTTTGGTATTCATTAGTTTAATACCTGTCATCTGACACACTGTAAGCTCTGCAGAGAAGTTAGTCAACTGTGCACCAATTTCATCCCAGCTCCAGCAGTTATTCAGCAAATATTTTTTGAAGGAACAAAGGATAAATAATTGGGTACCTTTCTGAATTTGGAAATTGATGGATATTCTTAAATTTCAGCTAGGCACAATTAGTAAAGAAGGAAGAGGACCATGTCACGCAACACAGATATTTTTTAAGTCTATTACTGCCTGTGTTAGGCAGGGTCATTTTAGGTCCAAATAAAACACAGTACAAACTCATTTAAATAAAATTAATGATTTATTAACACAAAACTGGAAAGCCCAGGATTGTCTTGAAGTAAGATTTGATCTTGTCTTCAACACACAGCACTACAAGGAATACTCAACAAAATCAGGGATATGCGTCTGTTTTGTTCAATGATTTATCCCAAGTTCCTATATGAGTGCTGTCATATAGTAAATGCTCGATAAATATTTGTTGAATAACTGAATAATCAATCTCTGTCTCTTGGATAAACATTCCGATCTCATGGTGTGGCGGGCAGAAAAATCACTCGCAAACATATTCACAACTGGTCCTCAGGATCTGTGAATATGTTTCCTGACATGGCAAAAGGAACTTTGCAGATATGCTTCAAGTTAGGACCTTGAGATGGGGAGAATATCCAGGTGGGCCCATTCTAATCACATTTTTTTTAACATCTTTATTGGAGTATAATTGTTTTACAGTGTTGTGTTAGTTTCTGCTGTATAACAAAGTAAATCAGCTATATGCATATGTATATCCCCATATCCCCTTCCTCTTGCACCTCCCTCCCACCCTCCTAATTCCACCCCTCTAGGTGGTCACAAAGCACTGAGCTGATCTTCCTCTGCTATGTAGCTGCTTCCCACTAGCTATCTATTTTACATTTGGTAGCGTATATATGTCAATGCTACTCTCTCACTTCGTCCCAGCTTACCTTTCCCCCTCCCTGTGTCCTCAAGTCCATTCTCTACATGTGTCTTTGTTCCTGTCCTGCCCCTAGGTTCATCAGAAACTTTTTTTTTTTTAATATTCCATATATATGTGTTAGCATATGGTATTTATTTTTCTCTTTCTGACTTACTTCACTCTGTATGACAGACTCTAGGTCCATCCAGCTCACTATAAATAACTCTATTTCGTTTCTTTTTATGTATGAGTAATATTCCATTGTATATATGTGCCACATATTCTTTATCCATTCATCTGTTGATGGACACTTCGGTTGCTTCCATGTCCTGGCTATTGTAAATAGTGCTGCAATGAACACTGTGGTACATGACTCTTTTTGAATTATGGTTTTCTCAGGGTATATGTCCAGTAGTGGGATCGCTGGGTCATATGATAGTTCTACTTTTAGTTTTTTAAGGAACTTCCATACTGTTCTCCATAATGGCTGTATCAATTTACACTTCCACCAACAGTGCAAGAGGGTTCTCATTCCTCCACACCCTCTCCGGCACTTATTGTTTCTAAATGTTTTTTTTTTTTTCGTTTTATTTTTTGCGGTACATGGGCCTCACTGTTGTGGCATCTCCCGTTGTAGAGCACAGGCTCCAGACGTGCAGGCTCAGTGGCCATGGCTCACGGCGCTCCGCAGCATGTGGGGTATTCCCAGAGAGGGGCACAAACCCATGTCCCGTGCATCGGCAGGCGGACTCTCAACCACTGTGCCACCAGGGAAGCCCTGTTTGTAGATTTTTTGATAATGGCCATTCTGACCGGTGTGAGGTGATACCTCATTGTAGTTTTGATTTGCATTTCTCTAATGATTAGTGATGACGAACACCTTTTCTTGTGGTTGTTGGCAATCTGTATATCTTCTTTGGAGAAATGTCTATCTAGGCCTTCTGCCCATTTTTGGATTGAGTTGTTTGTTTTTTGATATTGAGCTGTGTGAGCTGCTTGTATATTTTGGAGATTAATCCTTTGTCAGTTGCTTCATTTGCAAATACTTTATCCCATTCTGAGGGTCGTCTTTTCATATTGTTTATGGTTTCCTTTGTTGTGCAAAAGCTTATAAGTTTCATTAGGTCCCATTTATTTATTTTTGTATTTATTTCCATTCCTCTGGGAGGTGGGTCAAAAGGATCTTGCTGTGATTTATGTCATAGACTGTTCTGCCTATGTTTTCCTCTAAGAGCTTTATATTGTCTGGCCTTACATTTAGGTCTTTAATCCATTTTAAGCTTATTTTTGTGTATGGTGTTAGGAAGTGCTCTAATTTCACTGTTTTACATGTAGCTGTCCAACTTTCCCAGCACCATTTATTGAAGAGGCTGTCTTTCCTCCATTTTATACTTTTGTCTCCTTTATCAAAAATAAGGTGACAACACATGTGTTGGTTTATCTCTGGGCTTCCTATCCTGTTCCTTGATCTATATTTCTGTTTTTGTGCCAGTACCGTACTGCCTTGATTACCGTAGCTTTGTAGTACAGTCTGAAGTCAGGGAGCCTGATTCCTCCAGCTCCGTTTTTCTTTCTCAAGATTGCTTTGGCTATTCAGGGTCTTTTGTGTTTCCATACATATTGTGAAATTTTTTGTTCTAGCTCTGTGAAAGATGCCATTGGTAGTTTGATAGGGATTGCATTGAATCTGTAGATTGCTTTGGGTAGTATAGTCATTTTCACAATGTTGATTCTTCCAATCCAAGAACATAGTATATCTCTCCATCTGTTTGTATCATCTTTAATTTCTTTCATCAGTGTCTTACAGACATCTGCATACAGCTCTTTTGTCCCTTTAGGTAAGTTTATTCTTAGATATTCTATTCTTTTTGTTGCAATGATAAATGGGAGTGTTTCCTTAAATTCTCTTTGAGATTATTCATCATTAGTGTATAGGAATGCAAATTAATTAGTGCATTAATTTTGTATCCTGCTACTCTACCAAATTCATTGATTAGCTCTAGTAGTTTTCTGGTAGCATCTTTAGGCTTCTCTATGTACAGTATCATGTCATATGCAAACAGTGACAGCTTTACTTCTTCTTTTCCAATTTGGATACCTTTTATTTCTTCTCTGATTGCTGTAGCTAAAACTTCCAAAACTATGTTGAATAATAGTGGAGAGAGGGTGCAACCTTGTCTTGTTCCTCATTTTAGAGGAAATGGTTTCAGATTTTAACCATCGAGAAAAATGCTGGCTATGGGTTTGTCATATATGGTGTTTATTGGGTTAAGTCCCCTCTATGCCTACTTTCTGGAGAGTTTTTTATCATAAATGGGTGTTGAATTTTGTCAAAAGCTTTTTCTGCATCTAATGAGATGATCATTTGTTTTTTATCCTTCAATTTGTTAATATGGTGTGTCACACTGATTTGCATATATTGAAGAATGCTTGCACTCCTGGGAAAAACCACACTTGATTATGTTCTATAATCCTTTTAATGTGCTGTTGGATTCTGTTTGCTAGTATTTTGTTGAGGATTTTGGCATCTATTTTCCTCAGAGATATTGGGCTGTAGTTTTCTTTTTTTGTGATATCTTTTCTGGGTTTGATATCAGGGTGATGTTGGCCTTGTTGAATGAGTCTGGGAGTGTTCCTCCCTCTGCTATATTTTGGTAGAGTTTGAGAAGGATAGGTGTTAGCTCTTCTCTCCATGTTTGATTGAATTCACCTGTGAAGCCATCTGGTCCTGGGCTTTTGTTTGTTGAAAGATTTTTAACCACATTTTCAATTTCAGTCCTTGTGATTGGTCTGTTTATATTTTATATTTTATTTATATTTTATATTTTTCTACTTCTTCCTGGTTCAGTCTCAGAAGGTTGTGCTTTTCTAGGAATTTGTCCATTTCCTCCAGGTTGTCCATTTTATTGGCATATAGTTGCTTGTAGTAATCTCTCATGATCCTGAGTATTTCTGCAGTGTCAGTTGTTAATACTCCTTTTTCATTTCTAATTCTATTGATTTGAGTCTTCTCCCTTTTTTTTCTTGATGAGTCTGGCTAATGGCTTATCAATTTTGTTTATCTTCTCAAAGAACAAGCTTTTGATTTTATTGAACTTTGCTATTGTTTCCTTCATTTCTTTTTCATTTATTTCTGATCTGATCTTTATGATTTCTTTCTATCTGCTAACTTTGGGTTTCTTTTTGTTCTTCTTTCTCTAATTGCTTTAGGTGTAAGCTTAGGTTGTTTATTTGAGATGTTTCTTGTTTCTTGAGGTGGGACTGTATTGCTATAAACTTCCCTCTTAGAACTGCTTTTGCTCCAACCCATAGGTTTTGGGTCATCGTGTTTTCACTGTCATTTGTTTCTAGGTATTTTTTGATTTCCTCTTTGATTTCTTCAATGATGTCTTGGTTATTTAGTAGCATATTGTTTAGCCTCCATGTTATTGTATTTTCGACAGTTTTTTCCTGTAATTGATATCTAGTCTCAAAGCGTTGTGGTCAGAAAAGTCACTTGATACGATTTCAATTTTCTTAAATTTACCAAGGCTTGATTTGTGACCCAAGATATGATCCTGGAGAATGTTCCATGAGCACTTGAGAAGAAAGTGTATTCTGTTGTTTTTGGATGGAATGTCCTATAAATATCTATTAACTCCATCTTGTCTAATGTGTCATTTAAAGCTTGTGTTTACTTATTTATTTTCATTTTGGATAATCTGTCCATTGTTGAAAGTGGGGTGTTAAAGTCCCCTACTGTTATTTTGTTACTGCCAATTTCCCCTTTTATGACTGTTAGCATTTGCCTTATGTATTGAGGTGCTCCTATGTTGGGTGCATACATATTTACAATTGTTATATCTTCTTCTTGGATTGATCCCTTGATCATTATGTAGTGTCCTTCTTTGTCTCTTGTAATAGTCTTTAAAGTCTATTTTGTCTGATATGAGAATTGCTACTCCAGCTTTCCTTTGATTTCCATTTGCATGGAATATCTTTTTCCATCCCCTCACTTTCAGGCTGTATGTGTCCCTAGGTCTGAAGTGGGTCTCTTGTGGACAGCATATGTATGGGTCTTGTTTTTGTATCCTTTCAGCCTGTCTATGTCTGTTGGTTGGAGCATTTAATCTATTTACATTTAAGGTAATTATCAATATGTATGTTCCTCTTACCATTTTCTTAATTCTTTTGGGTTTGTTTTTGTACGTCTTTTCCTTCTCTTGTACTTCCTGCCTAGAGAAGTTCCTTTAGCATTTGTTGTAAAATTGATTTGGTGGTGCTGAATTCTCTTAACTTTTGCTTATCTGTAAAGGTTTTCATTTCTCTGTCGAATCTGAATTAGATCCTTGTTGGGTAGAGTAATCTTGGTTGTAGGTTATTCCCCTTCATCACTTTAAATATGTCCTGCCACTCCCTTCTGGCTTGCATAGTTTCTGCTGAAAGATCAGCTGTTAACCTTATGAGTTTTCCCTTGTATGTTATTTGTTGTTTTTCTCTTGCTGCTTGTAATATTTTTTCTTTGTATTTAATTTTTGATAATATGATTAATATGTGTCTCAGCATGTTTCTCTTTGGGTTTATCTTGTATGGTACTCTCTGTGCTTCTTGGTCTTGATTGACTATTTCTTTTCCCATATTAGTGAAGTTTTCGACTATAGTCTCTCTCTGTTTTCACCCATCATTTCCTCTTGGCCTGGCCAACTCTTACTTGTCATTCACACCCTGAATGAAATCCTGCTTCCTGCAAATTTCCTTTTCTGACTGTGACATGGCCCCAACACACAAAACTATCTTAGTGGCATTCCAGTGTGTTTCCACAGCTTCCTTCCCTTCCTGTCATAGGTCCTTTGTACTCATATTAGCACAATATTAAAATTATGACGTACTTCCCTGTCATTTGATGTCAGTAAGGTAATGCTAGTTGCTGAGACCAACCAGCCCACAGTTTTAACACAAAAAATTTATTTCTCACTCATAAAAGTTCTGTCAAAGGCAAAACAGAGTCTAGGACAAAATTAACAATGGCTGTTTATTCATAAACTTGACAAGAGAACCCATCTGCTGTTACTTTCATTTCTTCAGAGGATCAAAGTTGTCAGAAAGGAAAGTAAGTTTTAAAGAGTATAAAGAATACTGACAGAATTTCTTATTGGAAAGCATCCTTCTAAAGTCATATCTTTGGAAATGGGGGAGAATCTCTAATTGGTCTCCAGATACATGTGGCACCATTTGGTTGGCTGGCTGGAGGGGCAAGTGAGTAGTTTGTGAGTATTTCGAAAGAGGAATGGTTGTTTAGTGTTAAACCTGGAGGGTTTTTGTGTCTAGCCATTTTTTGTAACAAGTGGAGGTTGATGCAGTGCTTTTTCTGTGGTGGTACTCTCATCATGGTCCTCAGTGGGGTAGCTGCCATGGCAGGAAGGTTCTCAGTCCAAGTATAGTTTTTTCTCGTAGTTGGTGGCTTTCTTCCATGTGGTGACCTGGGGATCTAGGCTCCTTTCTTTTGTGGCCCTGCCCTGCCATCCTCAAGGATCAGTAAGCAGATGGGGAAAATGGAACTACACTTCTTACACATTCCAATCAGAAACTGATAATCATCACTTCTGTTCATGTTTCATAGGCAAAATCTAGTCCACCCAGGACTCTTTCATACTATGGAGGGAGAACACACATTTTGCATGAACAGCTCCTAGCTACCATCTTTACTACATAGCCCCACCAGATTCTGAGTTGTGAAAGGAGATACTATGTGTTTCCATTGCTTTGCAAAGTTGTAATGCCGCATACTGGCTTCTCCAAAGAAATAAAATTAATGGTTGAATGATTAAATATACGTAAATAAAATACTAAACGTATTCAATATATGTTTGAATGGCTCTATCACCTGAAAACTCAGAATCACTAAGATTGCTTCTTTCTATTCCTGAAGATTTACTCAAGAAAATTATGGTTAAAATTTAAATTAAAATGTATAACCTATGGATATAAGGCATCATTCTGAAAGCTAATATTGAATATCCCTCACCCTGCAAAAAAATGAAAATGAATCTAAGAAGCACTGTAAATAGTAAACATCAAATAAACTAATAGCAATATTTTAAACAGTAAAAATCAATGTTACAAAATAAATTAGAGGAATAAGTGCTTGCCAAAGGAATCTCCCTAATATTTTGAAAAGGGAATTCAGAAAGGTCATAAAATTCATCTTAATCAACTAAAAGTAGATTTTTATTTAGAATTTTAAGCTTATTTTTGATGTGGTAAGATCATTCTTAACAACCTTTTTGTTTGTCACTTGAAGATATTTCTAAAATAAAATTGTCAAAAATAAAGCATGAAATAAATACCAGCACAGCATCCAGTGAAAAATATAATAAATGACTTTCCAATTAGTTTTAGAGGTATTCAGGACTGAATTATCCTCTGCTTTCAGATTTTCATGAATAATTCAAATTCTGCTGTCAGTAGACCCAATTAGTAATTATCCAAACTATTTCTAAATTATCTGGTTTGAAGCTACCTCTGTTGCAACTCGATTTATTTCTAATGTAATTATTAACCCCATCTGTGTTGGCCTCATCTCTTTTTCTGTTGCTAGTAATGGAACAGGCATCTCCAGATAGCAGAAAACCCTACACATTCAGTTTATTAATATAGCATTACCAATTAGTCCCTCTAGTGCTAAGAAACCAACAGCATATAACACACAAGCAGATATTTTAAGGCCTGTAGAAATGTTTGTCCTATATTCTAATGATTTAACCATATAACCACAGGAAGAGAAAGCTGACCTTAAAAGGAAAGAATAAAATCTAGGGTAGACATAATGGAAGGATAGTGAGTCAAAGGACTTACTCAGGGATGGAGTGAGACATATTCAAGTGGTTGTAGAGGCCCCACACATGGGGAACTCTTCCCTGTGTGAACCATGAAAGTAATTGAACACACTCAGAAATAACACAATACAAAAAAGGAAAATTCGTTAAGCTCAAACTTAATGTTACATCATAATGCTAGAGATGTTTCCTTTGTATTTTGAATTGCAGTACATCTCATGGTGTCTATATATTCCTCAACCACAGTATTTGAATTTACAAACATCACCCCTACACACACACACAAACACACAAACACACACAAAGTTTACAAAATAAATTTTGACATCCTTATCCTCAACAAAACCTGAATCCTAAAAATTCCTAACAAGCCTTAAGATGAAATAAGACATATCTGTGATGCAAAACATACTTAATTGATGCTTCCAAGTGCGTCATAAATTCTGGGAAGAAAATTTTAATTGATAATGCACATATTCCCTGATTTCATTCTGACTGTTCCTAGAGAGGGAATTTAGATACAATTGTACAATATTACCTTTCTCTTCTTCTTAAATTTTTTTTTTTTTTTTTTACTGGAAGCTTTTAGGGATTATAACACTCTATGCAATTCTTTCAAAATGTTCAGAAGCATTTAGTTTTAACCTGCAGGAGTACATCATAAAATTTTATTTTACAATTGCTATTTTTCCTCAACGATAGCTTTGTCTATTACTGTCATTAATAGCTTCCTCCATTTTCATACACATTCAAAAAAAAATTTTAAACTCCATTTCCTCTTTTATTATTTTTTAATCCAGATTTCACTGACAGCTGAGGAGAACAAAAGATGTGATAGGCTTATGGTCATTTCTTGAGTCTTCGCCTGCTCAACATTTTTACTTTACAGTGCTTTTCTCTCTATTTTGTTCTTCCTCTCGGATGTATTTATAGAAACTTTTCTTATTTCCTTTGAGTCCTTTCATTTTGCTTTCTTGAGTCTCTTATTGTGTGCCTGCATTTCTTGACAGCTAGCTTATATGTATTCCTTTCAATCTCCCCTCTTTTCCATTTCCTATACAATTCTATTTTGTATTTCATCACTTAGAGAAACCCACACTCACCCACAGATATTTTTAAATCTTCTCTGTATTTTTAACCTATCTTGGGATAGGTTTTGAGCTTTCCATGCTGAGCTCACCTTAAAACTCATTTCTTCCCCCCTTTTCCCTGCCCCTAGCAGTCTGCCACTGACTTCATTTGACTTGATTATTTGCCTCAATACCCTAATAACAAACTCTTCAAGTCTAGCCACTCTTCACTATACTAGAGATATTGACTGGGTATTTAACAATTATAAGGGACTTGGTCTGAAAACAAAATGGGACATTTTACACACATCTCTACGGTGCTGAACAAATATTCAAATGGGTGGTCATTACCATTGCATACTAAGTCCTTCTGAGTCATTGAGCTAGGACTGACCTCCCTGAGCTAGGACAAGAGAAAGTCCAGATGACCTCTCTGTGGACAACTATTGTTGGTCAGCTGATGGATCTAATGAACAAAACTGTGACAGCTGACACTATTGCCAAGGTTAATTCCAGGTTCACTCTGTATCCAATTTCTCCTTGGACTCCATAAATTTCTTAAAGTATTGTTGGCAACAAAGTATAGTTCTGGACCCTCAGTTTGTACATTATATTTGTAAATATAGCCCTGGACCTCTAGAAGATGATGTCATAAGTACAGCTTAGCTTAAAAAGCAAAGTTTCAAGTTAAAGACTTTCTTTCTAGTGAAACCTACAGATATATTTTCAGACCCAGAACCCTGGAAAGTTTTGTTAACCAAAATCTACTTCCAGACATCAGACCTACTCCAGCCCAGATTTAATAATTTAAATTTCATTGTATGATGTCATTCCAGTAATTCACCATGTGCACTTAGGTGAAAGAACTAAATCCAAGGAAATTAGACTAAAACTCTGCCTCCCCAAACCAAAAGAAATATAGAGAAGATATAAAAGACACTGAAGCTACAGACTGCCTGTGAACCATCAGGGTGGCACACTTATGCGCAAGGACAAATATTATTCAAATTACCTCATTTCACCTGACTGGCACTAGTTGAAAAAGAAACAGATATTAATATTAATTTCAGTCTGGCTGTATCTATTTGAATCTTTCATTTAACAATACCAACATTCCTAAGTCTGATCATTTTAAAGACAGGTTAATATTCATTAGTAACTGATGGTTTCTCCCAATTATTCTGAATGGTTGTTTTCAAATTAAGAAAATTATTACATTCTAGACATCGTAGAACCTATAAAGTAAATATGAAAATGAACTTCTACCATTCTCTCAAGATACTTTCATATGAATCAGAATCTGGGTAAAAATACCTGTTTTTTACAAGCCTTCACACCCTTGCAAATTATATATATATATATTTACTATTTATTATTTACAGATGTTTATGGAGAATATGAATATATATTATATAATAAATATCATATAGACTCTTTATATTCCTATATACAGAGGGCCACAAGCATCTGGATAGCTAAAAAGCAAATGATCAAGCATAAAATCAAGCAGTCTCTCACAGGAATTAGAAGAAGAAAAATCCAACTTTCCAAACCTGGAACCAAGGCTGTCTGCTAAAGGATCACCCTCTGCCCTATCCCCTCAAGTAGAAAGCAGGGTGTTCTCCAAATACATCTGTAAATAAATGACATATTAACTTTGTCATGAAAAAAAGAAAAAGGACAACTTTTTGTACCATGAAGAAAGGGTAAAAGCAAAATACCATCAACATTAAGTGGATTTTTTTCCTTTTTATAGATTTTACATTTTAAATACATATGTCATGACATTTTAATGTAGCAGTTCTGAAATGGAGAAATAGCACATTGATTTTGTGCCCCAGAGAAAAATAAACAATAGCACTTTCAAAAAAGGCTTTGGCCTGAGATTCCCTTGAACCATATAAAGGACATTTATCCCCAAACTGAATGACACTGATAATGACTGCAGTTCCTTCACTACTCCTTCCATCTAAATATTCTGGTTTGATACTATCAGTGAGGTCACTGTGATGCCCAGGCTGTACATAATGTGCTGATGAAAAACTGCTATGAATTCAGATTGACATAAAGAGTACCACCAAATTCAGAATAAACTGCATCAATATAGGATCAATAAAGAAAGACTGACGGATATCCTTCATGTATTTAGCTATAAAAACAACTACAAAATCAGAGAAAATTTTACTGAGGCATAAAAAATAAATGTATATCCAAGTAGCATACGTGTTAAATATTTTTCCTACCTGAAATTCATTTCCTTTCTATTTTTAGTTTGTTAAAGACACACTCTTGTGATTATTCTTAGTACTCCTAAAGTGAAATGGAAGAAAATATTTTTGTGAGGATCAAAATAGATGTTAAAGAGGTTTTAAAAATGTATAGTCTACTTTTGATGCAGGTAAAACCTATTAATGGTGATATAAGTTACATCTGGACACAGAGGAATCATTGAATTTATCCTAGCTTTAAATACTGTCATCTGGAGATCCTTATTGACACGTGTTATCTGAGGTCTACTGGGCATAAAGAAAGTAAAATAATATTTGTATACTTTTTTATAATATGAAAAACACTACTAACTCCACTAAAAGATACACACTGGATTCTCATTAAAATACCCTAATTAGGATGTATGATGAAAGCCTAATTTTTAGATGATAATACTTATTATAAATTTTCTTCAACCTGACTTACATTGCAGGAAACCAAATTTGCAGAATGGAGTGTAATATTAGGCAATATCATGTACAAACAAGTTGGTTTACCTAGAAAAATTATAAACTCAAATGCCATTTTGACAATGGGAAACTCCTGTTTACCATTTTATAAAAATTACAAATAAATGAAGTCTTCTTCCCTCACTTTGTCTTTTCTCTCTGATCACAGTAGAAGCCCCAGTGAAGAGCCTTAAAGAAGCAGCCCGGGATCATTCATTCTCTTTGCCTCTTGGAAAACAGGGAAGCCTCCATGGCAAGTTCCCACCTCACATAGGAAGAGAAGGGCCAAATAAAGGGAAAAGAACTCCTTTCAAAGATATAAAGAAGGTGTCTCATTCCTCTACATCCAATAGTACTTGTGTACAATGCTTTAAAAGATGGAAGCGAAGTTTGATGGGTCTGCCTGCAATTACCAATGCCATCATGTGCTCTGGACTCTACCCATTTTTACTGAGTGTATAACCTACATAGTCATTTCTGAGTACTACACCATAATCTGATTTCACCAAGGCCTCCAAAAGCACTGTGTTTTTGTTTGTTTGTTTGTTTTTTTGCGATACACAGGCCTCTCACTGTTGTGGCCTCTCCCATTGTGGAGCACAGGCTCTGGACGCGCAGGCTCAGCAGCCATGGCTCACGGGCCCAGCCACTCACGGCATGTGGGATCTTCCCGGACCGGGGCACGAACCCATGTCCCCTGCATTGGCCGGCAGACTCTCAACCACTGCGCCACCAGGGAAGCCCAGCACTGTGAATTTTAATTTCCATTTTCATAAGACTATTTGGGCAAGCTCAAGCGGTAATGCAAAATTCCTTATTATAGGATGTTTCAGAGTTTCAGATTTAAGACAATGACAACTTAATTCAGTTGGCATTAGAGCTATCCGAAATTTTTTTTTTTTAATCCATAGACTTTTTTGCAAACAAACTAGTTGGCTCAAATTTGTTAGTCTCACACTCCTGCTGAGGCTCATTTTATATTTCACATGCAAGAATCTGACATCTCAGAAATGTCAGTACAAATCACACATTCAGCCTAGTCATATTCATTTTCAGTACAGTCAAGTCTTCTCCCAAAGACCAAGTAATTTGATATAAATACTCTACCTTTCAAATTGGGGACAAATTAAACCCTGGCATTTTCAGTAAAATATTTGTTTACATTAATAAAATAGATACTGTTTTTTTGTTCTTTCATGATTCAGAACAAGCCCCAAATTAATTATATTTGTCAACACTTTGTGATTAGCACATGTTCTATTGGAACTGAATTTGTGTAGGTTTCCAGATAAAATTATAGATTAAGTGCTCCTGTAAGCCCATTAAAATGACAGGGGAGGGCTTCCCTGGTGGCACAGTGGTTGAGAGTCTGCCTGCCGATGCAGGGGACATGGGTTCGTGCCCTGGTCCGGGAAGATCCCACATGCCGCGGAGCGGCTGGGCCCGTGGGCCATGGCCACTGAGCCTGCACGTCCGGAGCCTGTGCTCTGCAACGGGAGAGGCCACAATAGTGAGAGGCCGGAGCATCGCAAAAAAAAAAAAAGAAAAAAAATGACAGGAAAAATGGAAGAAGAAGAAAGGAATAACTCCAGAAGGACTACAGAACACAGGTATACATACAATACCCAAAAAATGTCAACAAGTTTTGGAAAGATGAAAACCAGGTCGATGAGAGTTTAGTAATTATTAAAACAGGAAAAATTTAAAATCTGAGAGAAAATGCAAGAGAGAATGTCCACAGGAAGCAGCCAATTTATGCATTAGAAACCCAGAAAGACTTAGGAATTGGAAACACCAGATATTTCAAAACGTGGGGATCACGGTAAGACTAAAAATAAAAGAAGTATTTGAAAATCAATTTAAAGGAGCAGTTAGACCTCCCAATTTCCTTCCTAACCCTAACCATTCACAAGACTACTCTTCTCAACTTTGGTATAGTATTTGAAAAACTTAGGCTCTGGACACAAGGATGAATACTTCAGTAACAGCTGAGACTACGACACAATTTAATGATGAAGAACAGAAGACTCCTTACAAATACAAAGCTATGATTTCTCCTACACAGTCCAGGACTCTGGTAGCCAGATTATACTCCCCAGCGCTACAACTAAAGGATGTTTCTTGGACAAACAATTCAGCCCAAAAGAAAATACATACTGATAGTGAAATTTAGACATCCCCAACAAATGGATGATTCTGCCAGATCACGCTACAGTGAAGTCCAACAGCCAACAAATTCTTCCCAACCAGAGTCTCCAGTTTTTAGTGCTTCAATCCTAAATATGAACAGATTGTCAAAGATCAAACAATTGAAGAAAGCCTTCAACATAAATGATAGAAAATTAAAAAACAAAACAGGGAAGAAAACTAATGCAGAGAAATAGGTATAATACAAGAAATAGGAGTCAACTTCAAAATGTGTATATGTAATTAATATCCTTGAAGGTATTGCTCTGTGAAAACAGAACAGAATGCTATTTTTTACAAGGGACAAATAGAGAAAAAAGAGAGACCTTTTGGATATAGAAATGCAATAGTTAAATCTTCAGTTAAAATTTTGGAAGATGAAGTTGAAGACATCTCTCAAAAACTAATATGAAAGAAAAAATTAAAGAAAAACAACTAGACAATTTATCTGGGAAGTTCAACTGCTCACCAACAAAAGTCCTAGGGAAAAAAAGGTAAAAATAAAATGGAAGAGAAACTTGTTTACTTTTCTCTAAACCGAAAGATGTGTATTATTTATCACCATAACTAATGAAAAATGACTAACACCAAAGCACATCACCATTAGGTTTCTGAGCTCTAGAGATAAAGATATCCTAAAATCTTCCAGGGATAATGATGATGAAACGAGGAGAAAAACAAAGAGGAGGTGCACAAAGGAGAAACAGAAAAAGTTATGAGCAAAGATACAGGAATAAAGTTGGTGCTTTCTCAAAAGTTTTCTATTTTAAAATTTCCTCCAAATAATTAGTCAAGTTATAAGGTAGAATAAAGACATTTTTAAATAAAGTCTCAAAAATTTGACCTCTCTTGTACTATACTTAAAACAGCTACTCCAAAAATGGTGGTCGGAGACATATGAAAAAGGACATGGGAAGCAGAAAATAATGGTTCTATTTTATGAAGAGCAAAGGGAATTCCCAGGACGATGGGAGGGAGGAAATGCCATGTTGATGACTGTATAAAAGACCAAGACAGCAAGCAGTCTCCTTTGGACCAGGAACATGAAGGGCACCAGAAAAATGTCTCCAAATGAAAGAAAAAAGCAACTGGTAGATTACCTAATATGTTTGGCCTCAGTGAGAAGCATTCTTTTTTAAAATTAACTTTAAATGTAGGAATAATTTTAGATTTACAGAAAAGTTTGCCAAGATAGTCCATAGATTTCCTGTATATTCCTCACTTAGTTTTCCCACGGTTAACATCTTGAATTACCATGGTATATTTGCCAAAACTAAGAAACTGACATTAGTTCTTTATAGAAAAATAAAGTCCAGACTTTTATTAGATTCCACCAGTTTTTCCATTAATATCTTCTGTCTCTTCCCCAATCCAATCCAAGCTACCACACTGCATGGAAATGTTATGCTTCCCCAGTCTCCTCTTGTCTCTGACAGTTTCTCAGACTCTCCTTGTTTTTTGTGTAACAGTTTTGAGGAGTGTTAGCCTGGTTTCTGGGCTTCTCAGGTGTTTTTCTCATGACTAGACCAGGGTTAAATTTCATCTCCTGAAGGGGGTAATATCTACATATATTATTTGAATATTTCTATAAAGAAGATGTGTCTCTTCTCCCCCATTTATTTACTTATTTAATTATTTATATCAGTGTATAGATTCACTTATATTTATTTTTTCTTTAGGTTATAATCCAATACAAAACAAACCAAAAGAGGCAATTTATAATTCTAGTTTTAAAAAAGTTTTAAGAGAAAGCAAATGTAATTATAATGCGGTGCTTTGGTATTTTTGCTCAGTTATAATAATATTTACATATCCATAATGATGTAAATACTTAACACTGTTTCATTAAACCAAAAAATATGACATAATCTCATGATAAGAATGGACATTACAGAAGTGCTTGTGAGTTTAACTGAAAGTGGATGGCCTCTGAATACAAATATTCATCTACCACAGCAGAAAAATCAATAGATAATATCAAAAATTAAATTAATAAATAGCAGTATATGTAGTTTATTTAGAAATGTGCATGTAAATGCTAGAAGATTCAGCTAAAGTACTGGACATTCTTAGCTCTGGGGAGTGGTGTCTTGCAGGTGGAGCATGTGACCACTTTTAATTTTTATGCTATTATATTTTAAACTAAGTACATATAGTCCATGGTAGAAAGAAAAAAAAGACTTTAAAAATCAGTTATCCAGGCTACCTTTGCGTAGATTATGAATGCCCTTCTTGCTTCTTTACTGTAGTTTCCAAACTTTCCAAAATACATATGAAATTTCATCAGTGATTGAAAAAAGGTCTCACAATTAAAAAAGGAAACAAACATACCTACATAACAGCAGATAATATTTTGTAAAAAGTAATCGAGTTAGGTCAAACTGAAATTTTTAAAAATATGATTAGCAATACTAGAAATAGAAACTTGTCTTGGGAAAAAAGTCCTTTGTTATGTAATATCAATGTAAGAAGGAGGCAAGGGAAGACAGAAAATCATGTTCTACGTGTGAATTTAGAAGAGACGCCTTTATACCACACAAAGAGATACAGTTAATACAAGGAAAAACAAAAGATTTAAAATATTCACATGTCTATATTTATGTGTGTAAACTAATTTGGCTACTTCTGCTTGTTTTAACAGGATAATACCTAGAGATGTCAGATCTTCTGCAAATTCTAAAGAATGTTATCTTCTTCTATCTCATTTCAGAAGTTGGGGAAATTCGCAACTATGAAGAAACTGAATAGTTCCTGAAGCTCACATTGTACTCATTCTCAAATGCCTTGTGCTCCCATGCAGTGCTAATCCTACATACTAGAAAGGTCTTTTGAAGATATACAAAGCAAAGTGAGGAAGAGGTTAGAGTAACATCATAGGCTTATCTAACTAAATACTCAGACAGAACCACATTACCTAGAGATGGTAATAGCATATGCCTTAGTTCTCTAAAAACCTGATTTCCTCAGCAGTAAACTGTGCATAATAACGGTGCCTACCTCATAAAAATGCAGTGAAGATTAAGCAAGGTATTATGTCCAAAATACTTAAAATCCTGCTTAGGAAATAATGAGACCCACAAATTGTAGCTAGTATTTGTATTTATGTACATACTGGTATCATTTAAACCATTATTATCACTGCTCTTTAAATCAAGGGAATTCACTTAAATGTTACATGCAGAGAAGTAAAGCCACCGTGGGTACCTGGGCTATGCATTATTTAAGCCACAGAAAAAGTAAAAGCCAGGTAGGCCCAGTGCCTGCAATTATTTCATGCATCCCCCATGCCCCCTCCAATCTATATTTCAGATCACCTGTCCAAATGCAGCAGATTCAGAAACACGAATATGTAACATGATGAAACTTAAATGAAGTTTCTTAAATACTGATGACATCAGAAGTTAATAGAGAACTAGACTCCTTAAAAGATTTTTTTTTAACATTAAGATCAATTTATTATAATGTAGTTTAACCAAGTCCAAAGACCTTCTCTTTCCTGTGGCCTAGGAATGCTCTGGTTTATCTGAAGCCTGATTATTTATCATTTAACATTAACTATGGGGAGGTGTCTCCTTGGAAACACTCTTCAGGAAATGATTATTTTTTGGAACTTGACTTGGGACCTTCTATGTATAGAAAACAGATAACTGAGCAATCTGTAATTTCCGTTTAGAGAGTTGAAGTTAGTTAAGTTCATCAGCTAAATCATAAGCATTAACATCAATATCTCCAAATGGTTAGATACCAAATTTGTGTTCTAGGACATTATGATAAAACAAATGTCCAACTGTTGTTAAGTATTAAAAATTTTGTCTCATGAAACAGATGTGTGCATTGTATTTTTGACACAGAAGTAGTATGGATTGTGAGTAAAACATTTTTGAGTTGGGATCTTGAGAAGTTGTGCAACCCCCATGAGCCTTAGTTGTATGTTGTATAGATATATTAAGATAATACTTTTTAAATAATTTAATATAGGACCTACTCAATAGGTTATTTTATTTATTTTTTGGCTGCATTGGGTCTTAGTTGTGGCATGCAGGATCTTTGTTGAGGCATGTGGGGCTCTTTGTGGTGTGTGGGTTTCTCTCTAGTTGTGGCATGAGGGTTTTCTCTTCTGTAGTTGTGGTGCGCGGGTTCCAGAGCGTGTGGGCTCCGTAGCTTGCGGCATGCGGGCTCTAGTTGAGGCACACGAGCTCAGTAGTTGTGGTGCGTGGGCTTAGTTGCCTCGTGGCATGTGGGATCTCAGTTCCCTGACCAGGAATTGAACCCCAGTCCCCTGCATTGTAAGGCGGATTCTTTACTACTGGACCACAAGGGAAGTACGCTAGATAATTAAGACTATTAATTGTATAATCATCATCATTTTGAAGGTAAAGCATCAAGGCTATTTTCCCCAAAGTCACATATTTAGTAAGAAAATAAATCAATAAAAATTTATTTTATTTTTTACATTTGCTTTTCCAAGCCCCAAAATATTGTTTTTCCTATTGGCAACAATTTAAGTGGCAGAATTGAAGTTTGATCCCAGCAATTCCAACTCATTCTGCAAAACCTTAGTTTTATCTCTCACAATAAATTGCTGAAGGATTATTTGCTAAGACATAAACTTCTCCCTCCCGCCTTTCCCACCTGCCTTCCTTCCTTCCTTCCCTTTGTCTTGCTTGTCAATGAACAGTGCTTACAGCTAGGGGAATGAAAAGAAAATGTTTATTGAGTTCCAAAAATGGTTCAAATGGTTCAAACATGCTCACACTGAAAGATTCCCTTTTTTTGCAGTCACTAATGGGAAAACCACAATAAGAACCTATGACTTGCCCTAGGGCAACAATATTTTACAGTCTGTCAATTGACTGAAGCCCCAAAGTTGCCTCAAATTTGAACAGTGAAAAGAAAAAGAGAGGATTTTATGATGGATCAAGGGAAAAGGGATCATGTAGTGGCCTGAAGCTAGGCCAAGGGCACGTCCTTCAACAGAGTAAGAAATTATTCTAACAATCTCAGAAATGTTGGAATTTAGTATGGCTTTGATTATTTTATACTATACTCAAATACATGTTTCAAAAAGCAAAGCATATTATCTTTTTATGAGAATCCATACAAGTGTTTCTTAACAAATCAATCTTTGGTATAAAGTAAATCCAGCTAGCTTATTAAATTATAGTCCATAAAATATTTACAGGCTTTCAGAACCAGAAGATACTCAGACTTTCCTAACTTGTTTGGTCAGAGAATTATTTCTGGGGTGCATTTCTCCCAAAGAAAAAATTCCATAACTAACCAACTAAGCTTGGAAATCATTTGGTTAAATAAAGCTCAGCAACATTTTTCCTTTCTTCTTTCCTTCTCTTTATTTTTTTAGACTCCAGTATTTCTTGGAGCCTTTAACATGCTAGAGTGTGTTGTGAACTTCAAAGGGGAAAATACTGAACGCTTTATTTTCCAAGCTTTTGTGACCAGAGATATTTTTTCTTATAGTACACCTATGAAGTGGTTTTGCTAAAGAATGTTTAGAAAAAAGTGCTAATGTAATCTAGAGGATCATACATAGGACAAAACTGAAGCCAAAATGTGAATTGCTTTTCTCAAGAACAACCAGCTTATTAGTCATACGTTAGAGGTGGACCTTGATCTCCTGATTCCTAGTCCAGGATACTTTCTACTTCACCATTCTAAATGTTAAAGACCTCTCCTGAGACAGAAATGTAGTTTGCAGCTAGGGAAATTATGTGTTTTTATATTATGCTAAATCGAGTTATGTGTCAAAAATCTAGTACTCGATGATAGGAATGGAAATGTCCTGGATGAAAAGTTGGGATTCTTAGTAACAGTCGTGATCATTGTTAACGTGACTGCCTTCATCTCACTCTCAGGAAATGAAGACCATCGTTCATCAGCCACATCATAAGACTATTAAGAAGATAAAACAGTAGGCCTAAAAATGGAGCCAAAAATAATACACAAAGAAAGTGCATTGTTGTTGGTAATAAACATCATTCCTGTTTTCTTAGTTTTCAGAACTTACTTTGGGCAACTACTCTAATGTATTTCCTCTTCTAATATGTTGTCTCAGGATGTCCAGTGAAGTGCCTTTACCAGTCCTCAAAAAAAAAAAAAAAAAATTATCAATCATCTGATACTATTTAACACCAACGCAAGAAAAAAATACCTTGAAAATATGTAAGATATATAATGGGTCAAGGAATTGGAAAATCATCATTTTCAAACACTGCAATATTCTAGTAGAATGTATAAATATGAGACAGTAGGGGAAGGGTAAGCTGTGACAAAGTGAGAGAGTGGCATGGACATATATACACCACCAAATGTAAGATAGCTAGTGGGAAGCAGCTGCATAGCACAGGGAGATCAGCTTGGTGCTTTGTGACCACCTAGAGGGGTGAATAGGGAGGGTGGGAGGGAGACGCAAGAAGGAGGAGATATGGGGATATATGTATATGCATAGCTGATTCACCTTGTTATACAGCAGCAACTAACACAACATTGTAAAGCAATTTTACTCCATTAAAGATGTTAAAAAAAAAACAGAATTTACTGGTGAAATTCCCTGATAGAATAATATGAGTTTTGGTCTAAGCCCAGGTTTTGATACATTTAGTATACAAATGTAAAAGAAAGGTGACATTTTAGAAATAAGCAACTGGAAAAATATCCACAGAGGATTCATTCTGTTATTTCATAGAAGGACAATCTTTCCATCTGTTCATTCATTCAGTCAACAAATATCTATTGGCTACTCAGACTGTGCCAGGAATTATTTTACCTCTATGGGGGGTGGGGTAGATTGGTAAAGAAAAAAGGAAGACTATTGTTCTCATTAAGTTTCCATTCATATAAGTAAAATGAACAGTAATGCAAGAAAAAAGATCATTTAACAAAGCACTTTAAAGATAATAAAAACAGGCTAATGAGATAGAGAAGGCAGAGAAGGGAGAGGGAATACTTGGATGGGGAGAAAAATACTTGAACAGGATAGATAAAGAAGGCTTGTCTGAGGAAGTGACCTGTGAGCTGACATCCAAGTGAGGAGAACACACTTAATGGCCGTTTGAAAATCTGGGGGAAAGGGCTACTTTTGAGTGGGAGTCATTCTGTCCCATGGAAGTGGTAAGACATGATTTAAAATTCCATAGGGCAAGATAAAGAAGGATCATGCCAAAAACAAAAATGAGGAAGAAATGGAGAAATATGACGACCAAAGAGAATGTAATACTAACAGATGCAGCTAGAGTGGCGAGTATAGGCAGAAAGACAGCACTGGTGAAAATCTGTCCTTCCACAGACATAGGGGCCTCTCCAAAAATAAGAAAGCGGCCCTGAGATCTTTCTTCAAGGTGCATTTGACAGAAGATAATTCACAGATTAGAAAGGAGGCAAAAAGAGCAGCACACACACACAAATGGAATACCGGTTAAGTTAGTTAGCTCAGCCCAGCAGTACATGTTACAGGAAAACAAAGCCCAGGAAAAATGAATACAACCTTCCAAATGTGAAACACAGCAGCTATAAACAGATAAAAATGGTAAAGATGGAAGTGGATAAATGAGAGAAGATATTAAAGCAGTATAGGGAAATTTTCTAAATTAACGGAAATGGTTTCTAAATTAGATTTAGGAATGTGATGAAAGAGCCTGAGGCATCTCAAGGATTAGAATGCTTCTAGAGAGGTTGGATCCAAGTATCACCTCAGAGAAAAAAATTGAGAATCCAAAGAAATAATAATCTAAAAAACAGGATCCAGCCTAAGACCAAAATTTTGCCTCTTAACTCTAAGTGGCTAAAAAGTTAAACTTACTCCTTATTTAGGAAGGGTGTACTAAATGAGACTCGCATTCAATATACAGATTATATTACACATCTTTATATTCATGCTTGCCCCACCCCTGCCCTCCAGCTCATGTTTAGCACAGTAACCCCTGTTTGAAATAAGGCAGGTGCCAAAAAAATATTGGCCTATTTTTAGTGTAAAGTGCAATGACTTTCGAAATGGATCTGGTACCTTAATTTCTTGGGCCTATAATAAAGTGGTACTGGCCTCTCTCAGAAGAGAAATTTGAAATACAATATCTTTTTCCCTTTCTAGTCACTCACTCCCTTAGTCTTCCCCAAGTACATATCTAAATCCAGATAGTATTTTAATTCACCATCAAGGGTATGTTGTTATCAATATATCCAAGTTTGAGGACACCATTCAGGTCAAATTTATGAGGAGGTAGTAATTTATAACAGGGTATATTAGTCTGCTGAATCTGCCACAACAAAGTACCATAGACTGAGTGGCTTAAACAACAGAGATTTATTTTCTTTTAGTGCTGGAGGCTAGAAGTCCAAGACCAAGGCATTGTTAGAGTTGCCTTCTGGTGTGACCTCTCCTACTGGATTATAGATGGCTTCCTTCTTGCTGTGTCCTCACATGGTCTCTTCTGTGTGTGTGTGTGTGTGCATGTGTGTGTGTGCAAAGATAAAAATATCTTTCTTATAGGGATGCCTGGATTAGGGCCCCACCCTTATGACCTCATTTGACTTACCTCTCTAAAGGTCCTTTCTCTAAATACAGTTACATTGGAGGTTAGCACTTCAACATAAGAATTTTAGGGGGACACAGTTCACTCCGCAACACAGGGTTGTTTTTTTTTTTTTAAAAAAAAGAATGTACCAAATAGTTTCTGTATGTCTTATATCTTCTTTTGCTTTTTAATAGCATATGTTAGCTACTGCCACAAGATTGCTGTGTTGCAAACCTCCTCTAAATATAGTGACTTAAAACAATAATCCTTGTTATCTATGAGTAGACTGATGCTGATGCAGGGCTCAGAGCGCTGCTGATTTCACCTGGTTATATTCCACACCTTGGGGGATCCTGGATTGAGCTCTAGCTTGAGCTGTGACAGATCAGCTCTGCTCCATGTAACCCTCCCCCCTGGGACCAGCAGGTGGCCCCTGTGTTGTTCATCTCATAGCAAACGCAAAAGCTCAAGGGGACATGTCTAATCACACTCAGGGGCCTTGCTTATGTCAAATATGCCAACACCCTATTGACCAAAGAAGTTATTTGACTACACCCACAACCAAGGTAGCGGAGTTACACTATCCCCAGGGAAGTGGGGAAAGAGAGTGAATAATTTTTAAAATGTATGTAATTGAGCATTATATATGCAACTTTTAGCCACATTCAAATGTTAAGACACAAGACTTGTATAAAGTTTGGAGTAGAAATAGACTGAACAGAACATTAGGTATACCAGTAATTTGTTTCTAGAGCTTAGAAATGAAGTCTCAATAAATTACAGCTTAGTTAATTAAAATTCTACATTGAGATGTGGGTTCCTCAGCAAGTGATAACTTGTCTTGTCTAATTAATTATGCAGGCATACCCTTCAAACCACCCCCCCAGTCCATACTAACCTTCTTTTAAAATGGTCTTAAGAATCCAGTAAGATAATATGTGACACAATTAAGCACAATGCCTGACATAAAGTAGGTGCTCATGAAAGCTTTCATCTCGTTTCTGCCTGCCTGTTATACAAGTATAATCCAAACTGGTCATGCACAGCATTGTTTCTTCTTCTTAATGCCTTAGCTTCCAACGTTTCAAGTTGCAAACTCCTTTCAAGATTTTAAAGAAATTTAATTTATCTGAATACAGTTGAATTAAACTGACAATTTGATCTCCATTTTAGCGCCAAAACAGGACAATAATTCTGAGTTTGCCAACCATCAGTTCCCCAGACCCTTATTTTAAAACCAGTACCCTTTGGGGTCATCCCCAATAGGGGGAGGCCAAATCACAGTTGGTTTAACCTAACATATGCCATAGACATGTAACATTCACAAGGGATATGTCAAAAGACCTTTGCAAATTCCTCCATGTGTAAATGACACTACAGCATATAATTTCTCACATAAATCTGTTGAATGTAATGATGCATTCAAATAACCTCTTCAGACCTCTAATGAGGGCTCTGCGTACCTGATGACAAGCTGAGAACAACAGAGCCACACTGATATTGAAACCAAATGGGTGATAAGGCTCACTCATAGTCTCATGGCTTTTTTTTTCCCCCTCAGACTCAAGGACACATGATTCAGTTATGAGCCGCACATGCTTACAAGTACTGCAAGTCATGAACTTTCCAGGTTTCCCGTGACTCGTCAAAACTACAAATGTTAAACCAGTGAATTGGTTCACTCAACCATGAGAGGAATTCAGGAGAATATTGGGAAGTAAAAAATACTTGCTAGAATAGGAAATGAAACAAAGCACATACACACACACAAAAAAAAGAAATCAAGCATATAAACCCCCTGCAGTGGCAGAAATGAGAGACTGCATATATTCCACTCAGCCTTCACATGATCAGGTAAGATGTGCAAAAACCGACTACAAATAGGAACCAATAACTTGAATAACAAGCTCTGCCATAAGAAATAAATATCCCCCTGCTCCTATTACACAAGGAACATCCATTAGCATATAACCTTCCACTTATAAGTACACATGGGAATCCTGCCAATAGGATACTACATGCTGATGATTAAATCAGCATTACAGAGAAGAGCACAAAAAGAGAACTTCTAAACAATTTAATTACAATCACCACATTTACTGGAAGACAGAGTTTGAAATCTCTTATCACCAGCTGTTTGTAAGATGAAATTTCAGGCCAGTAGGAGAAAAACGATACCAGATGCTCTTTATTACCGACCCTTTTGTTCTGTGACAAATGCCCTTCCACTTTAATGTTGGATTGCTCACATAAATACTAAATTCTATTAAGTGGCAGTGATGATGATGATGATGAAGATAGTGCTGACATTTTTTAAATGCCTTCTACCTACCAGCCTCTGTTCTATGTGCCAAACATGAATTATGACATTTAACCATTGCAACAATTCTGTAAGATAAATTTTATGGTTTTCCCCATTTTATAAGAAAGGAAAAAGATTCACAGAACTAGTAAGCATAATAGTAAAGACACAAAATAAGATGGTTTGGCTCCAGAACCTGAGCTCTTTACTAAAAGAGTTTACAGACTGAAGTGCTGAAGAGTGATTAATAGCGTTGACCAGAATTCAAATCTTACCTCTTTTGCTATGAAACTTTGGACAACTTACATAAAAACCCTAAACATGAATTTTTTTCATCTGTAAAATGAATATGAATAAACATATTCAATGTCTATTAAGCTCTTGTAAGGCTTAAATGAGATTAAACATGTAAGTCATACAACACAATTGGTAGAACAAAGAATTCTTTGCTCTTATTAAGAGCTCTATTAGCTCTTACTCTGTTGAAAGGAACTTTGATTTGTCATATGCCACCCTAATTCCTAAGCAATGATTCATTAATTCTAATATTTAGCTTCATTAAAATACATCATAAACTGTATACTCCTATTAAAATACAAAATGATTCTTATTAAAAAGTATAATTTCATGCATTTTAACATGAAAACTTAGAAATATAGAAGGTGCTGTTATATTTAGGACAATTGGCTATAGAATGTAATTAGCCTTTCAGTACTTAAACCTAATGCACATTTTTACATTTCTTTTTTCTCAGTTCCAGGTAAAAGGTTGAAATTCTAGGTGTGATCACCTTATATAATGACAGGGAATTTGAAGAAAAATTGTCCAATACCTTTAAGGACTGTCTTCAGGAAAACTCTGAAAAATAACAGCTTGGAATTGTGAAATTATTATATCAACTAGCTACTGATATAAAGCAAACAAGCACACAATCTCAGTGACATGCCACAGCGTACTGATCCTCATTGATCTGCAGGTTCGTAAGCCAGACAGCTCTTCCTCAGGCTTTGATAGCTGAAGAGGCTCTGCTTCTTGTTGCAGGTCTGAGGTGGGCTGGGTTGCTTTGGCATCGCAAAAGCTCCCTCTGGTGAAGGGGCAACACCACCCAGAGAGGGTTCTTCTCCTGGTTATGGCAGAGGCAGAGCAAGCGGAACACACAAAGCATCTGAAGGTCTAGGGTTGGAACTAATAATGTGTCACTTCTACCTCATTCTGTTGGCCAAAACAAGTCACGTGGCCAAGCTCAAGTTTGAGAAGAAGGAAATACACACTGGCTAGGATGAGACCATAGCAGGGTATGGATGGAAGGAAATGTGAGAAATCAGGGCCAATAATTCAATCTATCAAAACAGCAGAATCTCATTTGTGGGGAAAAAAGTCTGAAAAGCAATAACTTGTTGAGGAAGATAATCCTTTCTACTCCCTGATCCCTTGGTTCCTTGATTTCTTTACCTCCTGTAACCTTTTTCTATACCCTTTCTCAACCACCAGCTACCATCTTCACATCTATTATTTCAAGCAACCCTCCTTCAAACTACCACTTCCTATTCTTCCAGCTTACCTAGCCAGGTAATAATAATTGCATTATTATTAAGGAAATATTTAATATTATTATTAAATAATAAATGTTATATATTTATTGAGTCCTTACTATGTGCCAGAGACTGAATTAATTGCTGTACATATATCAACTTATGTAAACCACATAAACAACATAATAAAACAGGAATTATTTTTATCCCATTATATACATTAGATAACTGAGGCACAAAGACATTAAGTAACTTGTCCAGAACGTGTGTGTAAGTTGCAGAGTCTCAATTCAAACCAAGATGATCTGTCTCCAGAACCTGTTATCAACCGGTCCAGATGTTGCCTTTCCGTTCCTCCATTTCTTTGACCAAATTTAGACCTTCAAAATATAGACCCTAGTTCTTTTTCACTATTAATCACCCACTCATATCTTCCTCATCTTTTAACTGTGCTGATATTATGTAGACTAGACATCGTAACCACTTCCCAGCAAACTGTCTTAATTCACTCATCCCTTCTTCTTTTTACAATATTCACCTTGCATATCCTGAATTAAACCCAGCTATCACCCTAACTTCTATAGCTGTACTTGAACATCCTAACATTTCTAGAGAAAGAAACACATTAATACTGAGCAGTCTCATGTTAAATTTCTGACATCAGATCACAACTGAGCCACAACATTCCCTGATGGTCCAACAATTTCCTCTAGCACTTTTTTTTTTTTTCTGGGGGCTGGTATAGAGTGTTGGATAGAAACAGTAATTTCAGGAAAGGAGAGTGGAGCATGTGTCTTTTCACTGTCAGTCACTGGGCATCCCCTGTGACAAAGACCCATTTCAGGCTCTGAAGAGAGGTAAAGGAAGCAGAAGACACTGTTGGTTAGCTTTCCACCTAAGGGAAAAAACAGCATATGCGTGCTCACAACTCACAAGGAAAAAGAGATTCCTAAAACACAATATAAGTAAAATAAATGCTAGTGCTATTATACAGATTATGGGCAATTGTGTGGAGACAATTCAGGGCGATGGAAGAAAACTAAGTTATAAGAGGCACTTTATTAGCATTCCATTATCAGTCCCCATTTAGATCCTGATCCTTCTGCAGAGTCCTTTCCCCCACTGCTGCTGGACAAACTTGGTTAGTGGAAGAGGCTTGCAACACTTCTGCAACTGGAGAAAACGGAGCTAAGTCAAAAACTGGAGAGTTAAATTGGCAAAGTAGAGTGGAAGTCGGGAAAAAGAAAGAATAGAGCCTTTGACTTCAGAGAGGCTTTCTCTTTTTGGTCATCTCTGCCTCCACAGCAAAGAGATGGGCACAACTAATTACATCTTCTCATGTACACCCACAGCAGTATAACTCACAAACACTGTCACTGTGTTTCCAGTTATTATAATTTGCCCTCACATCACTATGGTGGTGAGAGGAGTCTTCTTTGCAAAAGGCTTAAGTTGTCCATATTTGGTCCAATTCCATCTTTAGGCCTGTTGAATTTCTAGCAGTAAAGTAATTCAGGAAATAGGGGTACAGAGTCAAATTTGGACACTTTGACAAGTTATGATTAGAAAGGTGTTACCTTATTCTTTGAAGAAGGCCATGGAAAAAGTACAGAGGGATCTTTGGGAAATTCTGAATGGAAAGCAGAAGTGCACATTGATACCCCATGGCATTCCAGGTCACATATCCCCTTCAAGCCACTTTCTCCGTTACTCCTCTGAGGCTAGCTCAGCCTCACAGACTTGCTAGTAGACAGGTACATGGCATGAGAGGTCATCTGATCCATTTCCCATCCAATACAAAGCTTTTCTTACAAGATCTTTGACAGATGGTTTTCAGCTCACCACTTCCAGGGACAGGCAGCTCAGTACTCTGACCGCTCCACCTCACACTGACAGACATCATCTCTGAACATTTTTTAATTGAGATATAATTGACATATAACATTACATTAGTTTCAGGAATGCAACATGATGATTTGATATATGTATATATCTCTGGTACTTTTGCTTTTCCACTATCCAAAGTGACTATTTCACCAAATTCTTAAGTGAAATCCAACTGCCGTATTTTGTGAATTTTAGGGCTTTTTTTTTCAGATTTAAAAATCTATGAACTTCTACAATTGCTATCAGGCATATGACACATGATGTCATTTCATGTCTATATTATAACCACAGAAGTATCACTATCAAACCTTGCAGAATCAGGGTCACTATCTTGAAATAAGTGCCAGAATCAAGAGTTAAGCATTCTTTTAACCTCTGTAAAATAAACCATTGTGGGACTGGCTGAAGCAAGTGTGAATCAGAGGTATTTAACAACTTTCTCAAAATATTACCTCTATAAAATTTCAAAGTCAATTAAGAGCACAGGTTTTAGTATTTTATTGAGTATTTTGGTTTGATTTGTTTTACCGTATTTTAGATATTTTCAGTACTGTGTCACCAATACTCTAGATTGCACAAAAAACAGTATTGTTTTTAAACAGCACAAACATCAATAACCATGAATCAAGTCATTTAGAAGAATGAGATTCTAAATGTGACCTTCTAAAAATACTTTAACTCATTTTTCTCACTTTATTTTAATTATATACAGAAGTGACATATGATAAAATGTGTCTGAATCAAAATGGAACTTTCAATGTATATAAAATAAAATTAGTTGGAAAATGTCATATCACAATTGAATTAGCATCGTTTTTCTCCTTTTTTTGGTACTATAAATTATGTATCTTATATATGCATTATATTTTTTATTGAAGTAGAGTTGATTTACAATATTAGTTTCAGGTGTACAACATAGTGATTCAATATTTTTATAGATTATACTCTCATTTAAAGTTGTTATAAAATAATAGCTATATTTCCCTGTGCTGTACAATATATACTTGTTGCTTATTTATCTTATACATAGTAGTTTGTGCCTCTTAATCCCATACCCCTATCTCACGCCTCCCCTCTTCCCTCTCTCCAATGCTAACCACAAGTTTGTTCTCTATATCTGTTAGTCTGTTTCTGTTTTGTTATATACATCCATTTGTTTTATTTTTAGATTCCATACATAAGTGATATTATAGAGTATTTGCCTTTTTCTGACTTATTTCACTGAGCATAGTACTCTCTAGTTCCATCCACGCTGGTGTAAATGGCAGAATTTCATTCTTTATTATGGCTAACATTCCATTGTGTGTGTGTGTGTGGTATATATATATGGTATATATATATACCACCTCTTCTTTATCCATTCAACCTGTTGATGGACACAGGTTGCTTCCATGTCTTAACTATTGTAAATAATGCTGCTGTGAACACTGGGGTGCATTTATCTTTTTGAGTTATTGTTTTCACTTTTGGATATATACCTAGCAGTGGAATTGTTGGATCATATGGTAGTTTTAGTTTTAGTTTTATGAGGAAGCTCCATACTATTTTCCATAGTGACTGCACCAATTCACAACACCATCAACAATGTAATAGGGTCACCTTTCCTCTACATCCTCAACAAAATGTATTATTTGTAGAGTTTTGGGTGATAGCCATTTTCACAGGTATGAGGTGATACCTCATTGTGGTTCTGATTTGCGTTTCTCTGATGATTAGTTATGTTAAGCATTTTTTCAAGTGTTGTGTTGGCCATCTGTATATCTTCTTTGAAAAAATGTCTATTCAGATCTTCTGCTCATTTTTTGTGGCTTTTTAAAAATATATATATTGAATTGTATGAGTTCGTTATATATTTTGGATATTAACCCCTTATCAGGCATATAATTTACAAATATTTTCTCCCATTCAGTAGGCTGTCTTTATATTTCAATGATAGTTTCATTTGCTGTGCAAAAGCTTTTAAGTTTAAGTCCCATTTGTTTATTTTTGCTCTTATTTCTTTTGCTTTAGGAGACAGGTTCAAAAAATATATTGCTATGTTTTATGTGATTTATGTCAAAGAGTGTTCTGCCAGTGTTCTCTTCTACGAGTTTTACGGTTTCAGGTCTTACATTTAAGCCTTTAGTCCATTTTATTTCTGTATATGGTGTGAGGAAGTGTTCTAATATCATTCTTTTACATGTAACTGTCCAGTTTTCCCAGCACCACTTATTGAAGAGACTGACTTTTCTTCATTGTATATTCTTTCCACTTTTGCTGTAGATTAACTGATAGTAGGTGACTGAGTTTATTTCTGGGCTCTTTATCTATTCTGTTCCATTGACATTGTGCCAGTACCATGCTCCTTTGATTACTAAAGCTTTGTAGTATAGTCTGGTGCCCAGAAGCATGATACCTCAATCTTTGTTCTTTTTTTTCAAGATTGCTTTGACAATTTGGGGTCTTTTGTTGGTCCATATGCATTTTAGGATTATTTGTTCTATAACAGTTCTGGGAAAAACATCATGAGTATTTTGATAGGGATTGTATTAAATCTGTAGATTACTTTGTGTAGTATGGGTAGTTTAACAATACTAATTCTTCCAATCCAAGAACATGAGATATCTTTCCATATCTTATCATTTTCACATTCCTTCATCAATGTTTTATAGTTTTCAGAGTATAGGTTTTTCACTGCCTTGGTTAAGATTATTCCTTGGTATTTTATTCTTTTTGAAGTAATTATAAATGGGATTGTTTTATTAATTTCTCTTTCTGAAAATTGTATAGAAAAGCAACCAATTTCTGTATATTAATCTTGTATTCTACAACTTTACTGAATTCATTTATTAGTTCCAATAGTTTTTTGTTGGAAACTTTAGGGTTTTCTACATATAGTATCATGTCATCTGCAAATAGTGACAGCTTTACATCTTCCCTTCAGTTTGGATGCCTTTCATTTCTTTTTCTTGTCTGGTTGCTATGGCTAGGACTTCCAATACTATGTTAAATAGAAAAGGTGAGAGTGGGCAACCTTGTCTTGTTCCTGATTTTAGAGGAAAAACTTTCAGCTTTTCACCATTAAGTATGCTATTATCTGTAGACTTGTCATAAATGGGCTTTATTATGTTGAGATATGTTCCCTCTATATCAACTCTGACGAGTATTTATAATGGATGTTGAATGTTGTCAAAGGCTTTTTCTGCATCTATTCAGATGATCATGTGATTTTTAACCTTCCTCTTGTTAATGAGGTGTATTATCAATACGTTGATTGACTTGAGAATACTGGACAATCTTTTCATCCCTGGAATAAATCCCACTTGACAATGGTGTATGATCCTTTTTATATACTGTTGAATTTCATTTGCTAATATTTTGTTAAGGATTTTTGCATCTATATTCATCAGAGATACTGGCCTATAATTTTCTTTTTGTGTAGTGTCTTTGCCTGGTTTTGGTATCAGGGTAATGGTGGTCTTACTTACATACGCGCTTTAAAGGGAAACCTTCATTATTGAAGAATTTTCATAGCTTTCAATATATTGTGATGGCCCCAAATGTATATGGTAAACAGAACAATGTTCCCCAATGATATCTGTGTTTTAATCTCCAGAACCTATGAATATATTACGTTCCATGGCAAAAGGGACTTTGTAGATGTGGTTAAAGAACCTGAAACAGGAAGTCTGTCCTGGATTATTTGGGTGGGTCCAGATGCTTAACTATAGGCTGTGAAGATAGAGGAAGAGTCCAGGAGCCAAGGAATGCAGGAGGCCTCTAGAAGCTAAAAAAGGTAAGAAAATAGATTCTCCCTACGGCCTCCAGAAGGAATACAGCCTTGATCTTAGGACTTCTGATCACCAGAGCTGTAAGAAAATAAATTTGTATGCTTTAATCACTAAGTTGGAGGCAACTGTAATAACAGCAACAGGAAATAATACAAAGTTTATATGGTCTTAAATATTTGCCAAACTATTTTGGATACAGAAGTTTTATCACACTGTCCCATGATATAATATTCTGAGGAATGATCTCTGGGAAACACTGCTTTAGCACGACCCATATGCAGCAGAGCTGGTGGTTAAGAGCGTAGGTTCTGGAGCCAGTTTAACTGGGTCCAAATCCTGGCTCTGCTACTTGCCAACTGATTCATTTAACCTCTCCTGGATGCTTCAGATTCCTTGTTTGTAAAATGGGGGTAATGATAGTACCTACTTCAAAAAGTTATTACAGAAATGAAAAGAGTTAATGTGTATTAAGAGCTTAGAACAGTGGGTACCACAATGTAAAGACCATTTGCTTGCTTACAGAAGATTATGACACCACAGGAGATTACTGAGGGATTAGGTAGAAAAGTAAATTACATCTAGCTATACTCTCATATTAGATAAGTATATAAATCAAAGACTTGTTTTTGAGAGAATAATAGACTCATATGGTAATAGGGCTTTAGGGATAGTTAAACAGTTCCTTAATAATTAGACACAGAAAAAAAAGAATGATTCTTAAGACCCGAATCTGAAAAAAAATTATTTACTGACTTCATCAGTTCATATTATCCACATACCCCCAGAAGCAAACTCTCATTTTAAGAAATAGCCCTGAGCTTCGCTGGTGGCGCAGTGGTTGAGAGTCTGCCTACCAATGCAGGGGACGCGGGTTTGTGCCCCGGTCCGGGAAGATCCCACATGCCACGGAGCAGCTGGGCCCGTGAGCCATGGCCGCTGAGCCTGTGCGTCCGGGGCCTGTGCTCCACAACGGGATAGGCCACAACAGCGAGAGGCCCGTGTACCACAAAAAAAAAAAGAAAAGAAAAAGAAACAGCCCTACCTTTGCCTACTTACATTACCAGTTAAATTTAAACCTCATATAACTACTCTCTTCCCCCTTATCACTTCAATTAACTAGAAATTGCTTTCTGCCAATTAATATTATCACTTCATCTGTTCTATGTTCCCATAATAGATCAGTTTATTATAATTCCACTTTATTCATTCAGATTCAATAAATATTTAAATTTTTAATGGATATCAAACACATTGGTACATGCTTGGGACAAAAAATGAATACATTTGGTCCTTCATCTCTTTTAGATTTTAAACTATATTAGAAAGACTTTAGTGAAAGGAAAATTAGCAAACATTTACCTTAAATTCATAAATCCTACTGAAAACTCAGGAAACACTCAGATCTAGAAAAGCCTGTTCTAAAATAATGACATTACTGACTTTAACATAAGGCTTTCCACTTTTTCTTTCTTATTTTTTATGCCATAAATACTTATTGAAAGAAAGGACAAAGCAACTAGCACAGCTACTAGAACACAGTAATTCTTCTCCTTCTTTTCTTACTCTTCCTTATTCTCCTCCTCTTCCTTTTCTTTTCAATTTTTTCTTTTTATCTGCAAGTTATTATAATTATTGTTTATATATTCCATCATTATTATCATCACCATCACCATCATAATTATAATCCTCATTAATCATCACCTAATATCACACAGACTTTGCTAGGTTCCTCCCTGTCTGCATACCTAGTTCATACTATGGTTATGTGTGGTGATAGCTCTCTACCTGAAACAGGTCTTCTATCTACATTCTTTAGGCAGTTAGAAGAAAGGTCAAAGTTTCTTCCTGAGTCTTTCGGGTCTTAATTGTTTTCAGCTCAAAAAATCACATGCCAAGGAGCCATCTGGAAGTGGCAAGCCATTTGGGGGTGGCAAGTTTTGTTCCCCTAAACTATCTTAATCATTTTTAGGTGTACAGTTCAGTGGTATTAAATACATTCATATTGTTGTGTAAGCATCACCAACATCCATCTCCAGAACTCTTTCATCTTGCAAAATTGAAATTTTGTACCCATTAAATAATCACTCACCATGACCCCTTCCCCTTGGCCCCTGGCAACCTCCACTGTGCTTTATATATATTTTTAATCTCCCCTTTCCCACAAGCCCCAGCCTCTTGTAATCAACCTTCTACTCTGTTATTATAAGTTGTTTTTTTTTTTTTAGATTTCATATGTAAGTGATATCATGCAATATTTGTCTTTCTGTGTCTAGGCTATTTCACTTAGTATAATGTCTTCAAGATTCACCCATGTCTCAAATATGTGCATATATATGTGCATGTATATATATATATATATATAAAATATAAATTATAAATATATTTCTTAAACATATACATATATACATATACATACACACAAGACACAGATACACAGCTCTAGAACTAAACCTAATAGTTAATTTCAAACAAAAAAATATTACTTTAGCTAATCATACCTATTGAATAGAATATCTAGAAATACTTCTATTGGAATTGATATCTATAGCTTAACCTAGAAATAAACTCTACTTATTTGATTTGAGAATTGCTGGGTACAAGGGAAAAGGGAAAAATCAATAGTTTCTTACTAAGGGGCAAAAGACAAACCCACAACAATCCTGCTTTGAGGAAGAATTGGATCTGATGATGATGAACAGATCCCTTTTAAATGCTGTGTCAAAAATAAAAGGTAAGATACCTGCCAGAAGACTAAGCATGAGCTATGGAGATCATAGTTATGAAGGCAACTGTAGAACTGGTGCACCCTAAGTTCCTTTTTCCTTTTAAAAATGTTATTGTCTACTCACGCAGTATGCTCAGTTATATGGAGTATATGTGGAGTCCAATGCTAGGTTACTGAGCAATGGCCATTTATCATCGTCCAGCAATATTTATTCATTTATTATATATTTCCTTCTCAGCTGCTATATGACAGACCCTTTACTATGCACTGGGAATATAAAATGGACAAAATGTTTCCCTACTCTGAGAAGTTCACATGCTGACAAATAAGATAAAGCAATTATAAAAAGTATTACAGCAGAAATTGGTGGAAAAAATGTAGAAACCCAAGGAAGAAGAAAACAAAGGCAAAAAAAGGTACAAGGGGTCAGAGAAATGCCATGTTGGACAGGTCTTTAAGGACACAGACAATTTCATGAGACTTCAGAAATGTCCCTCAGTTTTCCTCTGCTTAATAGATAGGAATAAGCCTTCCTGTCCATAGGAGATTGGAGAGAAAGAATATCTGATCAAAATTGGGCCAATTATCTTCTCTCTGTTGCCTCTCAATAATTTAAACTGAAAGATATAGAAATGACACTGGCAACAGGATCAAACTAACCGTGAAGGGCCAGTATGAATTTCCAGGAAGCTCTACCCCTGAAATCCCCTTATTGTTTCCCTTGCTGAGGACTTCTTGTCAATTATGTCAGAATTTCCCTCTACTTCGTGACATCAGAAACCTGAAAATTAACTTTCTTTTATTAGAGATTTTGGATCCTTTCAATCAAACAAGGAGGGGAAAGGTAATTCAAGCAGAATGATATATGATAAAGCAACTTATATTTGTACTGTTAATTAAACAAGGAGACCATTAGACTGACGTGGCTCTAAGCTGTGCTGGTCTATGTAAGCAAACCAAAACCTAAGCCTGAAAATGCCTCAAAGTTACAAAACTGAAACCTAAGGACAATCAACAACAAACAGCCAACTACACTTTAAGCTATAGCCAATCAATAATTTCTTTACTTTGCTTCAGCCTTTTCTCTGTAAAAGTCTCTCCCCAAGTTCCTGTTGGTGGTGCACTCCCAGACACTTTTGGTTTGGTGCTGCCCAACTTGAACTGATTTTTGCTCAAATAAACTTCTAAAATTTTAATATGCCTCAGTTTATCTTTCAATAATTCATACCAAAACATTATATATAATACACACATATACACATCATGTGTGTATGTATATGACTGCCAACAACATGGGATAAATATAAAATAAAACATTTCTGTATTGCAAAGAAAACTCTGTGGTTTTATTTTTCTCTCTCTTTCTCTTTGTTTTCTTTTTACTTTTCCCCTTTGGAAATGTATGTTGTTGAGTTATCCATTTAAGCTAGCTTATCGTCTAAGCACCAACAGCTTTAAATTCAGTATTTTGAGATTCTCATTTAAAGTCTAATTTCTGATTTTTCTTTTCATAATTATATTCATTTTTCAAAATGCAAACACATAATAAAATTATCACCAATGTTTCCTAAACATTTTCAAAATTTTTGATGCTTGTAACTTGGATTAATAAAAAATGATTATTTATCAAAAGTGGTCATATTAAATAAAAAGAGAAACGAAAGTAACCCAAGATTTAGCCATGAGTGTAGCTGTAAAGGAAAAGCGTGGGCAGGAGAGAGAAATGCTACTTTTTTGTGTGATTTTTTTACTCATTTCTTTTGTACCATAATAACAGAATTAAGGCTATATCAATGAATATGTTCATTCAAAAATATATTGAACATTAACAATTTTGAAAATTATTAAGAAGGATTCAATAATAGATTCTAATGTGGCAGTCTTTAAAAACTTACTATCACGTGGAGGAACTATCAAGCATGCTTAAATTTCTCACTAGCTAATTTTAACACAAGTCTAAAAATACTAAGGGCCATACTGGCATAAAGACAGATATAGACCAACAAAACAGAATAGGGAATTCAGAAATACCCCCACACAAATATAGTTAGATGATCTTCTATAAGGTTGTTAAGACTACACAATGGGGAAGGATGGTCTCTTGAACAAATAGTCCTTGGAAAATTGGATATCTATATGCAAAAGAATGAAATTGGACCCTCATCATGTGCTATACACAAAAAGTCCACTCAAATGGATTAAAGATTTAAACTTAAGACCTGAAACTATAAAACTCCTAGAACAAAACAGAGAGAAAGCTTTATAACATTGGCCTTGGTAATGATTTCTTGGATATGACACCAAAAGCATAGGCAACAAAAGTAAAAAAATTTTATAAAAGAAGAAGAAAATTGGATTGTATTTAACTAAAAATCTTCTGCACAGCAAAGGAAGCAATCAACAGAGTGAAAAGGCAATCTACAGAATGTGAAAAAATATTTGCAAATCATAATCTGAAAAGGAGTTAATGTCCAAAACATATAAGGAATTCATACAACTCAATAGCAAAAAAAAAACCCAACTGAAAAATGGGTAAAAGATTTGAGCAGACATTTTTCCAAAGAAGACATACAAGCAGGCAACAGGTGTATGAAAAGATGCTCAACATAACTACTGACCAGGGAAATGCAAATCAAAATGACAATGAGATATCACGTCACACCTGTTAGGATAGGATAGGCATTATCAGAACAGGAAAAAAAAAAAACAAAAAAAAACCCCCAGAAAATACCAAGTGTTGGTAAGGATGTGCACTGTTAGTGGGACATAGTTGCAGCTATGGAAAACAGTATGGAGTTTCCTCAAAAAATTAAAAATAAAACTACTGTATTATTCAGCAATCCCACTTCTAGGAATTTATCAAAAAGAGCTGAAATCAGAATCTCAAAAAGATATTTACACTCCCATGTTCACTGTAGCATCATTCACAATAGGTAAGAAGTGGAAACAACCTAAATGTCCAACAACAGATTAAAGAAAATGTTTGAAATCAGAATCTCAAAAAGATATTTACACTCCCATGTTCACTGTAGCATCATTCACAATAGGTAAGAAGTGGAAACAACCTAAATGTCCAACAACAGATTAATGGATAAAGAAAATGTTGTTTTACACATGCGCTCACCAACACACACACACACACACACACACCATAATTTTATTCAGCCTTAAAAAAGGATATCTTGTCACACGCAACAATATGGATGAACCTTGAGGATGTTAGGCTAAGTGAAATAAGCCAGTCAGAGAAGGACAAATACTGAATGATTCCAATTATATGAGGTCTCTAAAGTAGTCAAACTCATGGAAGCAGAAAGTATGATAGAACAATGGTTGCTAGGGACTGAGGGGAGGGGAAAATGGCAAGCTGCTGTTCAACAGGTATAGAGTTAACATCATGCAAGATGAAAAAGTTCTCAAGACCTACTACACAACAATGTGCATATAATAAACAATTCTGAGCTCTTAAAAATTTGTTCAGAGGGTAGATATCATGTTACATGTTTTTTACCACAGTAAAAAAAATTAAAAGGGTCAAATGAAATGGCAAATAGATGATATCTGAATTCAGAAGAGGAAAAGATTACTATGAGTCAAGTTTATGAGAAAAAGCTTCAAGAAAGAGACTGAGTAAGTCACAAGCCTTGAAAGATAGGTGAGATTTAGATGCTTGGTAATTATTTATAAGATTGGTCCAGGCCAAAGGAAAAACACAAACAATAACATGGAGGAACTGGGCTTAGAGCATTCAGAAAATAGTTTATTTGGACTTCAGCAAAATGTGTGAGAGAAAGAAAAGTAGGGGAAATGAAAAGCAGCATTAGAATAACCAGGTTCTGATTATGGAATATCTTGGAAAGCAGGCGAAACAATGCAGATTTCACATTTCTATATAATATTAAGAAATGAACATTCTAAACCTTTAATGTATATGAAATGATAGGAATAAAATTTTAAACCCTCAGGATATTATTCTTGCAGTTCATAGAAACATTGGCAACGGCAGGCCTTTAAAAGGCAAAAAAATTACATATACTCATAACATTTAAAATTTTTCTTATTTCTTATAGATTCAAGATATTAATAATTATAAATCTCAAATATTTTCTGTACTCTTATGTGTCCTAGGTGCTAAGAAAATATGAAAGGAGCAAAAAATACTGCCTTTGCCTTAAACAACTCCTTTATCTAGTTAAGAATACAAACCTAAGTCATGCAAAGCAATTAGAATATGACCAAATGATTCACGTAAGAATCATATTAATTTGGTAGTTGTGTCTTTCTAGAAATTTGTGCATTTTAAATAAGTTTTCTTATTTGTTGGCATAAAGTTGCTCCTAGTATTATAATTAGTTTAATTTTTATAGGGTCAGTAGTAATTTCTCTGCTTTCACTCTTGGTTTTGGTATTTGTATAAATTTACTAAAAAACACTGTGCACTTAGAATGGGTGAACTTCATGGTATATGTAAATTATATCTTGTAAAACAGCAAAAAAGAAGAAATTTATCTGTATAAAAAAAAGAATCAAATTAACATGTAGTTTCAGTGAAGGGAAAAATCAGTGGGGGCTGGCTTACGGTAGGTTAGAGAGCCAGTGTAGACTAATGATTAAGGAAACGTACTCTGGAATTAAAATGAATTGTGTTCAGATCGCAGCTATGGAAATAACTGAGTGATCTTCAGCAAGTAACTTAACTGAAGGGGATGTTTCTTCCTCTACAAAATTGGGAGGATTCTAGGAAAATATATGTGAAGCCCTAAAATTGTACCTAGTACACAGTAGGAACTCAACATAGAGTAATTTCTTTCCCTTCCCTGCCCTTTCCTTAAGGATAAATCAGAAAACTCAGAAAATATACTATACATTTTGGCTAAAATAAATGAATTTTAACAATTTTTAAAAAGACACACAAATAAACAATATAATGGAAAACATCACCTGTAATTCTACCTCACAAAATAAACAAATTTAGATTTTTGTTCCCTGTGGAAGAGAGAGAGAAAAAAAAAAGAGAGATCTTAATTTATCACCTGATAATATAAGGATTGTTTTTCCACATATTAATAAACATATTGGAGTTGTACTTTTTAATTTTTTTAACATCTTTATTGGAGTATAATTGCTTTACAATGTTGTGTTAGTTGCTGCTGTATAACAAAGGGAATCAGCTATACGTACACATATGTCCCCATAAACGCTCCCTCTTGCATCTGCCTCCCACCCTCCTTATCCCACACCTCAAGGTGGTCACAAAGCACCAAACTGATCTCCCTGTGCTATGCGGCTGCTTCCCACTAGCTATCTATTTTATATTAGGTAGTGTATATATGTCCATGCCTCACTCGCACTTCGTCTCAGCTTACCCTTACCCCACATCCTCAAGTCCATTTTCTACAACTGTGTCTTTATTCCTGTCCTGCCCCTAGGTTCTTCAGAAGCTTGTTTTTTAGATTCCATATATATGTGTTAGCATATGGTATTTTTCTCTTTCTGACTTACTTCTCTCTGTAGGACAGACTCTATGGCCATCCACCTCACCACAAATAAATCAATTTTGTTTCTTTTTATGGCTGAGTAATATGCCATTGTATATATGGAACATCTTCTTTATCCATTCATCTGTTGATGGACACTTAGGTAACTTCCATGTCCTGGCTATTGTAAACAGAAGTGCAATGAACATTGTGGTACATGAGTCTTTTTGAATTATGGTTTTCTCAGGGTATATGCCCAGTAGTGGGATTGCTGGGTGTATGGTAGTTCTATTTTTAGTTTCTTAAGGAACCTCCATACTGTTCTTCACAGTGGCTGTATCAATTTACATTCCCACCAACAGTGCAAGAGGTTTCCCTCTGCTCCACACCCTCTCCAGCATTTATTGTCTATAGATATTTGATGATGGCCATTATGACTGGTGTGAGGTGATACCTCATTGTAGTTTTTTTTTGCTTTTTTGTTTTTTTGCGGGTTGCAGAGCACAGGCTCCGGACGCGCAGGCTCAGCGGCCATCGCTCACGGGCCCAGCCGCTCCACGGCATGTGGGATCTTCCCGGACTGGGGCATGAACCCGCGTCCCCTGCATCAGCAGGTGGACTCTCAACCACTGCGCCACCAGGGAAGACCCTCATTGTAGTTTTGATTTGCATTTCTCTAATGATTAATGATGTTGAGCATTCTTTCATGTGTTTGTTGTCAATCTGTATATCTTCTTTGGAGAAATGTCTGTTTAGGTCTTCTGCCCATTTTTGGAGTGGGTTGTTTTATTCTTGATATTGAGCTGCATGAGCTGCTTGTACATTTTAGAGATTAATCCATTGGCAGTTGCTTCATTTACAAATATTTTCTCCCATACTGAGGGTTGTCTCTTCGTCTTGTTTATGGTTTCTTTGCTGTGTAAAAGCTTTTAAGTTTCATTAGGTCCCATTTGTTTATTTTTGTTTTTATTTCCATTTCTCTAGGAGGTGGGTCAAAAGGATCTTGCTGTGATTTATGTCATAGAGTGTTCTGCCTATGTTTTCCTCTAAGAGTTTGATAGTGTCTGGCCTTACATTTAGGTCTTTAATCCATTTTGAGTTTATTTTTTTGTATGGTGTTAGGGAGTATTCTAATTTCGTTCTTTTACATGTAGCTGTCCAGTTTTCCCAGCACCACTTATTGAAGAGGCTGTCTTTTCTCCATTGTATGTTCTTGCCTCCTTTATCAAAGATAAGGTGACCGGGGCTTCCCTGGTGGCGTAGTGGTTGAGAGTCTGCCTGCTAATGCAGGGGACATGGGTTCGAACCCTGGTCTGGGAGGATCCCGCATGCCACGGAGCGACTGGGCCCGTGAGCCACAACTACTGAGCCTGCGCGTCTGGAACCTGTGCTCCACAATGGGAGAGGCCACAATAGTGAGAGGCCCGCGCACCGCGATGAAGAGTGGCCCCCGCTTGCCACAACTAGAGAAAGCCCTCGCACAGAAACGACCCAACACAGCAAAAATAAATTAATTAATAAACTCCTACCCCCAACATCTAAAAAAAAAAAAAAGATAACCATATGTGCATGTGTTTACCTCTGGGGTTTCTATCCTGTTCCATTGATCTCTATTTCTGTTTTTGTGCCAGTACCATACTGTCTTCATTACTGTATCTTTGTACTATAGTCTGAAGTCAGGGAGTCTGATTCCTCCAGCTCCATTTTCTTTTTTCTCAAGATTGCTTTGGCTATCTGGGGTCTTTTATGTCTCCATAATAATTAGAAAAATGCGAATCAAAACTACAGTGAGGTATCATCTCACACCAGTTAGAATAGCCATCACCAAAAAATCTAGAAACAATAAATGCTGGAGAGGGTGTGGAGAAAAGGGAACCCTCTTGCACTGTTGGTGGAAATTTAAATTGGTACAGCCACTATGGAGAATAGTATGGAGGTTCCTTAAAAAACTAAGAATAGAATTACCGTATGACCCAGCAATCCCACTACTGGGCATATACCCAGGGAAAACCATAATTCAGAAAGACACATGCACCCCAATGTTCACTGAAGTACTATTTACAATAGCCATGTCATGGAAGCAACCTAAATGTCCATCGACAGATGAATGGATAAAGAAGATGTGGTACATATACACAATGGAATATTACTCAGCCATAAAAAGGAATGAAATCAGGTCATTTGCAGAGATGTGGATGGACCTAGAGACTGTCATACGGAGTGAAGTAAGTCAGAAAAACAAATATATAATAACGCTTATATGTGGAATCTAGAAAAATGGTACAGATGAACTGGTTTGCAAGGCAGATATAGAGACACAGATGTAGAGAACAAATGTATGGACACCAAGGTGGGGAAGGGGGTGTGTGATGAATTGGGCAATTGGGATTGACATATATACACTAATATGTATAAAATAGGTAACTAATGAGAACCTGCTGTATAGCACAGGGAACTCTACTTCACTTTGCTATACGATAGAAGCTAACACAACATTGTTAAACAACTATACCCTAAAAGGTAAAAAAAAAAAAAAAAAAATAGAGCAAGTAGAAAAAAGGAAGCTCTCATTCTCTTATTCTCAAGGAATAAGTCATTTGGGTTAAAAGAAGACAGGAAGAATCAAACTGAATAAGAGGGCACAAATCAAAGAAAGGAACTCAACAATTTATTTGCTCAGGAGTTAATCATCAGTTGGATGCATAGAGTGATAGACAAAAAGAATGATAAATTGATTTTCAGATCATTTTTGGCATTTCCAGGTGCTATTAACCAAATATTGAATACAAAAATAGAACAGATTAAGAAGAAACTGAGAAACAGAAGGGAAACCAGGAGATGGTTGTGTCAGGCGCTGAGAGAATTTAAAGAAAAAGGGAATGACCACAATGTCAAATGGCAAAGTAATGTCAAATAAAATAAGCACCAAAATGTGTCTATGAGATTTGGTAATTAGAGCACTGGTGGCCTGTGCAACAGCTGTTTCAGTAGAATAGTGAAGACAGATGGCAGAGAACAGCTGGAGTAAGGAGTGAGAAAGGGAAACAAGGGAAGGAAACCAACAGCCCAGAGACTTTTTCCTTACACCTTGTTAATGGTATCTTGCAAAGTTATCCATACTGAGAAAATATTAGGGTATTCAAGATTCAGCTAGTCATTCAGGGGTCATTTAGATACAATCAGAGCAAACTATGCAGCATATAATTACAATCCTTCACTAGATGAAGTGCATTACATTTTCAGTGTGAATAGTCCCTGCTAGTCTATAAATTCCAAAACATCAGGAATTGTGCCTGTCTTGTTTCCCAGGGTACCAATGTCTGGCAATTGTTAAGTACGCAGTAGGTAACTTTGTCATCTCTCTTTTGGTTCCCTTTTCATGACAGTAGAAATTTCCCACTTATTCTTCAAGGTTCATAGAATAAAATGCCACCCCTTGCATGAAGTCTTTTCTAATCCCTAAGTCTCTCTTCCCTCTCTCCCGCCCTCTCTCTCTCCCTCCCTCTCTCTCTCTCTCCCCTCCCCCCCCACCACTGTCCTGCACAGGCACACTTTCCTGTGTTTCCAATATCATACATACGTGTTATATCTAGGTATACTATCTTACAGTTCCTCTTATACACAAGTATCTTTCTGACTAGAATATCTATCAGTCTTTTTCCGTCAGAGTAGCAGAATCTCTATGGGTAATATAAGGGCTTACTTAGAGATTTATTTATTTCAGCTCCATCTGTTTCCCCTACACATAGTACCTGGCATCAAATAAACTGGGCCAGTGGTCAGGAAGGGAAAATAAATATGAATGGGGGAAAGCAAGGATGAACGAATCCATGAGGACAAGTTTTAACCTTAAGGATAACAAACCTACATGTCTCTCACCAGAATCTGCCTTTGTACCATACTTCCTCCAAGCCTCTAACCCCAGCTTCAGCGGTACAGGTTTCCTGCAGACCTAGTGCACTCCACCATGAAGCTGTGTATTAAGCTTTCTCAGAATTTGAAGAAGCTGAAGGAGGAGATCTAGCAAGACCTGGAGATAAGCCTGCAGTTCTACAACAATGCACATGAGGTGAAAGTGTGCCTGTGCCTATACCAACCTTTTCGCTGTAAGTATCGTTGCTGCTTCTCTTCTGCTTTCCAAATCTCAAAACAAATTTCTCTTGTGGTCAACCCCAGTCCAGAACCATGGAGGGAAAAGAATTCTAGAAAAGCAGTCCTGTATTAGTCAAGTGGACCCATTACAAAGTCACCATAGTCCACCCTTAATTAACTTGGCAACACACACATCTCTTTTAACCGTGCTTATTTTCCAAGTAAAAGCAATAGCAAAATCATTTATTCACTTAACATGATGCCACTAACTCTTGTATAACCAAATGTATGCTAACCCTCCTCCCAAGAAAGAATGCAAGTCACTCTATTCATCTTTGGATGATGTTCATCTGTCATCTAAGTCATGCTTCTCCTTGATACCCTATAACTTAAACACCAAGATACAAAGTTAGCTATTATTATCACGTTCTATTAGATCATAGGGGAATGAGATAAGGAAAGAAAAGGAGTTAAATATACACAAATACATTTATATCAAAATAAGGAATAAACATTTGTGATTATTACAGTCCTAATTTCTGCACCTGGGTGCATGATAGGAGCTAGTATTCATAATATCTTTCTTTCACTACCCATTTCATATATACTTTGCCCTCAGCAGGCACCTTGGTTTGCATAGTAATCCAGATTTTCATTCCTGAGGGGTCAGGGCCATTAGTATGTGATTATTGTATTATTTCCCATTGAATTTAACTACAGAAATTGAAAGTATTAATAAGTGTTCTAGAAAATCTCCTACATTCTGGAGAGACTCCTTCTTAACATATTGGGTAGTAGTAAACAGATTTCTCCATGATAGTCAGGATCAATCACCATATCCAGTGCAGCAACTCTTATTTGCCTGTTGATACACTGGTATGAGAAGCCCAGGGGTCAATATCAACTTCCAGTTTAATAGAACCATTCCTGTGCCCCTCATGGATGCACTTCTCTCATGGGAACTAGGTTATCTAGACCAGCAGAGTCCAAAGTTAAGTGGAGAAAAGGAAAATTGTCATTAGAAGATCACTGGAAGTAATAGAATGAGAACTCACTCATTTCCACACCTTGATTCCTGTACCTATGAATCCTGCTATGGGAGAAACACCATCACACACTGATGGCTGATTTAGAGTATGTATCACACCCTGCCAGCCATTACCCCAGCCTGCCATGTGTTGCCCAAACTGGCATTAAAACTGAGTCTTCAAAATGCCATTCTACATACCTATCAAATCAGATACCTCATGGTAATGGAGAGCAGGGTGAGACCAGAGAATTTCACAAATCATAAGACCATTGTCACATTTTATTTGATTAGTCCCTTAGTCAGAAGAAATACTGTGGTGCCAAGACAGTGGCTAAGTCATCTGTAGGTCCATGTCTGGTGGTTTTGGATGAAAAATTGAGGAGAGGGAAGACACATCCATATCCAGAGTAATGTCTACTCCAATGAGAAAAAACCCTGGCCCTTTCCATCAGGGAAGTGATCCAATATAATCAATCTGCCACAGCTGGCTAGTTGATCACTACAAAGAGCACCATATTGGGGGGAGGAGTGTTTGTCTACACTCTTGACAGATTGGGCACTCAGCATTGGCTGTAGCCCATTCATCCTTGGTGACTGGAAGTCCATTTGTTGAGTCCATGTAAACCTCCATTGCCACCATCATGGAAAGTTTGTGAGCCCATTGAGCAAGGACAAGAATAGCTGGAGATAGAACACATTATCTTGTCCATCTTATTAGTAAGCTCTTCCTCTGCTGAGGTTGCTCTCTGGTGAGCATTCAGAGGGGATACAAATGACTTCACACTCTGCACCCATTCAGGGTTTCATCAAGATATGTCTACCCCTTAGCACTTTGTCACCAACTTTCTAATTGTGTTCCTTCTAAGTTCCTGACTATCCAATCTAACCAACAGCCACTGATGAAACAGTGTTCTGGCTATTTCTCCTTCAAGGTTTAAAATTCTGCTGACTGAGATTTCCTTTCACCACTGTCCCTGAGAGTCACCCCAGAGTGGAACTGTAGTACTGCAGCTATCTACTTTTGAGTAGTGTTAGCATATTGTTCAGAGTCAGATTTGAATTTTTTCAAATCCCCTTAAGGCTGATACCGAACATCTAACACAGCATCTTGTTTGTAGAAGTCACTTAACAAATGAATTTTAACACGAACTTAAAATGCTTAATTGTAACATAATTTTGATTGTCTCTTGGGAGGATAAAACTAAGCACCTAGGGGGAAATGAATGGGACAGAAAGTTCTCCTGTTTAGTTCATTTTAATTTTAATCCATTTGAATATACTGCTTATTTGTAATTATTTTAAATTAGAGGCAATAAACTCAAAAGCTGCTGATTTTCTTAAAAGAATGATTTTAATCCTCATAGTTTAAAATTTTTAATGTACTTTATTTGTATTTCAACTTCTTTGTATTAGAATTTTTATATTCAGTATTGATAGAATGGAGGCAGACTTTCATTTTTAATTCTTGGAGAAAATTTGCACTGCTTTATAGTAAGCCATGCTTACATAATACATGAATTAACCTTTTGAAAAAATGTCATTATGCATGCATGTTCACATAGTGCCAGTGAATATAAGATGTTACTCAAATCCACCCTACCATTCCTAAGCATGTCAAACAAATTCTTCCAGCTTCTTTCACTCAACAATTAATTGTTTTATAGAAACTCCAACCAAGACTTCAGAGAAGAGCTATATTGCAACAGTTTGAGATAGTAGCTTTCTTCCTTCCTACTAAAGAAAATTCTGGAAAATGTGCTAGTCAATTCTCCCACAGACTGTAGGCATTACTTCCACTCATGTCACTTTTTACATCAAATTTCTCTGATAGTGCAGAAACATTCATGAATACACATGTATTCTGAGATTGATTATGAGAGTCCCACTTATTTCTTGTTTTGTACATGTTTTCCTCAAATTTGATTTAGAGTTCCCATACTAGTACCTCTCAAGTTTCTCAAGCACACTCTTAGAATGAATGAATGAATGAGGTTTCATATAAAAATTATGATCAAGCCTCATCTCTCATCATGACCTATTAATAGCATTTAACCAATTTGATCACTTCCTCTTTAGAACACATTTTTCTCTCGGCTCTTTTGGTACTCTGTCTACATTACTGCCCAATTCTTTCCCTGCTCCTTTGCTAAATTCTCCTCATCTCTATAACCTCTAAATGTTGAGGTCTCCAAACCTTGGTCTTTTCTTCTTTATTCATTTTTATTCTTAGATGATCTCCTACCTCATGATTTTAAATACCTTAAACACATAAATTCCCTAATTTATACCATCCCAAAACTCTACCCTGAATTTTAGACTCATATTTAACTACTAAATCAAAATTTCCACATGGATGTCTGATAGATATCTGATAGATATCTTAAACTTAACATGTCAAATTCAATTCCTGATTCCCATATTCTCCTAAAATTCACTGATCCCATAGTCTGCCAATTTTTATAAATGACTACTCTATCTATGTATTTAATCAGGTCAGAATCTGTGACACCCTTTTTTCACACCCACAGCAATTATCCATCACTGACCCATCAGTAAATTCTATCAACTACTCCTTTCTAACCTTTCCCACAACCATCCTGATTTAAACCAACATCACATCTCACATGGGTCATTACAAGAGCTGGTCTTTTACCTTACATTTTAGCTCCCACACAGTTTCCAGAGTGATCATTTACAATTATGTCAAATCCTGTCACTCAGTCCTCAAAATTCTCCAGTGGGACTAATATTATTACCATTATTGTTATCACTATTAAAATGACAAGATTCTTGGCCTTAATGAATCTATAATGCAACATAAAATGGTGTATGAGAGAGATTAAAAAGTTATCAATTACTATTGTGGTAAAAAGAAAGAAAAGAATGATTCTAGGAGGAAGAGAGGGGCAGGAAAGATGTTAGATAAGGATGATGCTCAATCTAGAGCTTGAATAATGGATAACAGAAGGCTCTCAAAGCAGACCTACAAAGGGAAATAGCATGTGCAAAGGAAAGAGCATAAGAGCAAGATAATTTATTTCAGAAACTAAGACATTCACTAAGATTGGGCCTCTGGCTTCAAGGTAAAGAAAAATTAATGAAAAGCGGCAATATGGAGGTAAGAAATGGGAAAGAGACTGAACCAACAGAATGTTTAGGTCATTTTGAGCAAAAGGGAAAATGGATAATTTAGGATGACCCCAGGTTTCCAGGTTAAGTAGGAATATTTTGATACCTTGTAAACTAAAACAGAAATAAGTTGAAAATGAAGTTGAATACATGATTTCATTCTGAACATACTATATTTAAGCTTAAACCATTTAATATGGCTATGGGACATGCCAATGGAATATTCAATAAGCTAAGACAGTTCAGAAGAAATCTGAGTTGCAGGTAGACACGTGGAGATCATATATATATGTGTGCCCATTAAAACTATGACTATAAGTGAGTCCATCCATGAAATTTGGAGACCATAAACATATGAGTCCATGAAAATGATATTGCCCAGGGAGAATACATAGCAGGAGACAGGAATAGCATCAAGATCCAAACCAAGATACAAAATACTACTCACATTTAAGGATCAGATGTAAGAAAAGAAGCCTAAGAGAAAGAATGGAAACAAAAGTCAAGGAGTAAGGAGGAAAATCAGGAGTGTGAAGTACTAAAGAGGTAAAGAAAGAAAGTCAGAAAGTAATTGGTAAAGAGTCACATACAGTGGAAAGTCAGAGCTTGAAAGGTAATGTGTGGCAGTTAATAAATTGGTAGCTATAACACAACTGCTTTACACACCCCACCATTTAGTAGAAACTGATCTTCACTAGATACCAATGGGAAAACCAATTTTCTTTCCATTTATTCAATATGCATTTCCATGTCTCTGTTATTTTGTGGCTAATACATAGCCCCTTGAATTAAAATAGATGCCCCCAAACAAAGCCCTTTTCCCTCATGATTGAAAGTCTTTGGTCCCTAGGATCAGTTGAGTTTTGGCCCATTTCTCTTTATCAATATATTCATCCTGAAATTCAGCAAACATGTCAAACTTTCAAACATTAATTTTAATAATCTTTAATTGGACATATATGTATTGCCCTTCAAACAGTCTTTCATCTTTTCTGTAGAAATGGCAGCATCTTTATGCTTTACTTTGCAACCTTCATCAAAAGATTCAGACTTTATAGAAGCTTCCATTGGCCGCTGTCTGAGTCATGGCCTTTACCCCGCCTTTCTTGCAGCTTACTCATTTTATAAGCCAAAGAGAAAGCATAAGATGAAAGTGAACGAGATAAAAGAGGATAATAAAAGAAGTGAAGCTGAAAAAAGGTGGCTTCTAGCACTCCTGTGAACAATAAGAAGACCTCATTCATAGTAAGGAAGCACTTTGCTGGAAGCATTCTTTCAAGAATGTAGTAAGGGGCATAACCTTGGAAAGATAAGGTGAAGTCAAACTGCTATAGAGAACAGTTATTTTCCTCCAACCCCAGTATATAAGACAAACTTTCCTTCCTTTACTTGCAATACTCAGTGACAACATGTGTTCTCAACTAATGCAAAGATTCCATTATAAAAATAGAAAAGGATGCAGTCTGAATAAAAAAGAGGGAAACTAAGTAAGAACAATGGTTGTGAACTAGGTTTAGGTTAGCAGGATACTCAATTCTTTTTAAAAAGGCGAGAACAGCACAACAGCTTCCAGTGATACTTCAACCACATTGTCCTCACACAGAACATCTGGTAACTTTCAGTTGCAAATTTCCAAAGGATTTCACACTTATTAAATTCTTATTAAAATAAATAGCAGTCCTGCAAGGTATGGCAACATAAGAACAGCCCTTTATCAGGAAAATAAAATCAACTGAGATAATAAAGCTACTTTGTACTGTAAGAAAATCAAGGCCAAATATTATATACAGGAAATTAGTTAAATTTGTTCCTGAAGAATGTTATTCATTTCCACACCATATTCATACACTGATTATTTACTCATAATGCAATGTCACAGATATTAAAGAGGAATACCTCTGTGTGACTATAACAGATATTCTCACAAGTCCCAAATTCCAATTATTTCATTTATTCTCTTATTCTACAATTAAATGGCTTAAGCGACTGAAATATTGTTTTACATATTGCCATTGCCACAGTTTAATAAATGTCACCTTAAAAGAAGGTCACCGTTCATATAACCTAAGTCTCCTTTTGGGACATGTCAATCCTGCCTAATTATGTGACTTATTTACAAATTGAGGTTCTTGTTTACCTGGATTTCATTATTTTTCCATATAATCTTTTTGTACTCCCACTTCAACTCTGATGCCTGTCTTTTTCTTTCCATCTCTCTGTGCATCTGTCTATGACTATGTGTCTCTCTTGTTCTCTGTATATGTTTCTATGGATAAGTTTTTCTTCCGTGTGTATTGTATGTAGCTATTGTATTTATGTCTCTCTCTATATAATGTTTGTATGTGTGTGTGGTGAGGGGTGGTTAAGGCTCTTTTTATCTTTTTTTTAAAGAGATAAAATTCATTCATAAAATTTGCCATTTTAACCATTTTAATGGAGTGGACTTTAGTATATTCACAATGTTATGCAACAATTATAACTATGTAAATCCAGAACATTTTCAATATTCTAAAAAGAAAGACTATCCATGAAGCAACCACTCCCCATTTCTCCCTCCCAAAAGCCCCTGGCAACCACTAATCTTCTTTCTGTCTCTATGGATTTGCCTCTTCTGGACATTCATATAAATGGGATCATACAATAATTGGTCTTTTGTGTCTGGCTTCTTTCATTTAGCATAGTATTGTCAAGGTTTATCAATGTTGTAGAATGTATCAGTACTTCATTCCTTTTTACTTTTAAACAAGACTGAGCTAGGTTCTTTGTTTTGCCCAGTGTTATGCGCCCGAGTATGTATGTGTTCTGCTCTGTAGGTGTCTTTGTAGGTCTCTCGCTCTCTGTACATGTTTGTCGTGTCTTCTTACATCTCTATTAAATAAACACTGGCTAGGCTCATCATTTCTGTATGTTGTATTTGTATGTATGTGTGTCTTGCACATATATTGGGTTGGCCAAAAATTTCATTCAGGTTATGCAGTAAGATGTTATGGGAAAACCCAAATGAACTTTTTGGCCAACCCAATACACAAACATATACACACTAGAGATTCAAATAATTTATTTTTCTTAAATTTAATTGCAGGGTACTTGTCTTCAATAGCTATTGGTTCTTTTGGATTTTTTTTTTTTTTTTTTGAGAACATTGACTGTCTATCAAGGATAACTGAAGATCCTCCGAAGTGGTCAGTCCTAGAAGACGGTATCACACTTCATACCCAGATCCCCTATGTCATGGACAGTCTCATATAACTGGACACAAAGGGCCTGCCCATTAACACAAAATCACCCGGGCAGGACACTGCAAAATTAAAATAACAGCTACATGTCAGAAAAGGTGGAATTAAAAAGGTACATTTGCAAATGTTCAAATTAAACTATTTTCAACATATTATATCAGGATCCCTTTTCAAACTATTCTTCACACTCTTCAAAATCACAATTTTAAGTCACAGGTCATATCATGTCATCAACTTCACAATCTCTTTTTGTTCCCAATGGACTACCAAAAAATTACAAACTCCTCACTCCAGCTTACAGCAGATACATAGTCTATCCATGGTTTACAACTTTAAGATCATCTGGTTTTTCTCCACTCCACTGTAGCCTTTAGTTACTCACCTTGAATACATCCTGCCCCCTGCTGGCTCTAGTTCCTCTACTTGGGGGATTTTTCCATTTCTGGTCTGCATGAACTCCTTTAAATATTAGATCAAATATAACCACCATGCTGCGTTTTTTCCCTATACTCTCACTGCCGAATGAAATTAATCTCACTGATTGATACGCCCACATTTTAGAAACAACTCTATCATGGCACTAATTATATTTTTCTATATCTATCCCTTCTAAAGTATCAGATTCTTGAGTATTTTACTCAGTTGTGCATATCCAGTGCTTAACACAATGCCTAGCACACACCAGCTTCTGAATAGATTTTGGCAGAATTAGATAATTTTTAAATTTCTTTTAGGTACTGTGAAATTCAACACTGCTTTATGAGAGCTGAAACTAAGAGGAAGAAAAAGAGGAAATGAAACAGAATCTAAATAAGAACTAAGCCTAACCATAGAGAAAGAATGCCTGGATCATGGCCCATCCATTATCTCTGTGACTGGCGGGCCAAGCAAAGAACTCCCGTGTGTTCAGTTGGCGAACAATGCCACATTAGCAATGACAGTGGATGGGCACCTGGGGAAACTTGCTGAGTAATGTGGACCACTGAAGCAGCAATCCTCCTCAAATCAATTTCAGTTTCTTTAATGCTGAGTATGTAGTGATATTTCAAAGCAATCTCCAGAGACGCACTCAAGCAGCAGCAGGAGATCCTAAGCTATCGTTTCACTTGCTCAGATGATCCAGACCCAAATGTGAGTATACCAGCGTTAGGTGTTGTTTTTTTATGATTTTTTAAAAAAGAGAACAAGAAACTTCAGAGAAGGTGTAAACTGAGACTTTTTGGTCAAGTACAATTTCCCCCCTGTTCCTTTTGAGCCCTCCACAACGTACTGCCCCCAATATTCAATTCTGAACACCCAAACAACTTAACCCACTAAGAGTGCCTGATTATGCGATGTTTTGGAGTTACTGTACTTAATATTTCTGTGCATATGGATTAAATAGCTATAGATATATTTTTTAGATAAGTGAGGAATGTCTCTTTCCCCCAAGGTGGGAAGGAATCTAACAGTAGAAAATAATCATATGTGTTAAGTTTTATTCTTTTACTTTTCTATTGTTAAAGAGCTCAGATAGGGCTTCCCTGGTGGCACAGTGATTGAGAGTCCGCCTGCCGATGCAGGGGACACAGGTTTGTGCCCCGGTCTGGGAAGATCCCACATGCCGCAGAGCAGCAGGGCCCATGAGCCATGGCCTCTGAGCCTGCGCGTCCGGAGCCTGTGCTCTGCAATGGGACAGGCCACAACAGTGAGAGGCCCGTGTACCGCAAAAAAAAAAAAAAAAGGCTAGGAATTTGAGGGATTCAAAGACTCTTTAAGCAGAAAATGTCTGTTGATATTGTCCATTGAAGAGTTGATGTCTCTTTTGAGAAGTTCCTGTAATAAACAATCACACTACCTGCTTAAGCAGGTCAGCCCTGGAAGAGTAAAGAAGTGTTAATGAATTGCAAAGTCATATTAATGTAGACAGTAAGTTATGATTTCAGTTTTCAGTGCCCAGGCTGAGCATGAGGGAAGAAGGTTCTGGTTCTCACATAGATGGTACCTAATTATGTCTATCAATTTTTTGTTGTTGTTGTTGTTTTGTTTTTTGGCAGTACGCGGGCCTCTCACTGTTGTGGCCTCTCCCGTTGCAGAGCACAGGCTCCGGAAGTGCAGGCTCAGCGGCCATGGCTCATGGGCCCAGCCGCTCCACGGCATGTGGGATCTTCCCAGACCGGGGTACGAACCCGCGTCCCCTGCATCGGCAGGTGGACTCTCAACCACTGCGCCACCAGGGAAGCCCGATGTCTATCAATTTTTAAAGATAGTTACAGAAAGCTTGATCTAGTTTAGAAAATTTTAATCTCTCATGGAGGTATTTTTCTCCAAATGATTCTCTAATTTTTTTCTAAAGCCTCATTTCTTCAAGATATGAAAAGGAATTGGTGAAAAAGATGCTATGGCTGAATGAGATTGACAAGTTCTTCTAGAGCTTCTGCTTGTTGATACACAGTACCCTTGAACACAATAAACCATGAGAAGTGCAGCATTCAGACTCCTCTTTAACTCTGTTTAACTAAGCAGCTTTGAGTGTAAGTGGTTTACTTGGAAGGTTAGGAATTGATTCCAAGAAGCACCATTAGAGTGGTGGAGAAGTGACAAAAAGAAGGGAAAAAAGCCAATATAGGGCATATGAATGAGCAGGGTGCTACTGCAGACACCTGGG
>NW_006773973.1:147414-148160 GCF_000442215.2 Lipotes vexillifer | reverse complement strand
CTGCTGAAAACCCTGGAAGACAGTGCAAAAGGAGCTTCAGAGTTGTCCCATATAGGGGGGTTATAACCTATGGGTATTTATGCCTAAATTTCCATTCCTCATTGGCTGAGAGCTGTTCTTAGAAACAACTATCCCAGCACTTCTGGCTTGCCTTGGGCAAGGGCCAATAGAAAGCCCTCAGGTAGAGAGCTGTAAGATTTTTAAACAAATCACCATCAATATATTCTTGTACAGAAACAGTGAGTGCTACTGTAACAGTGACTGTTGAAGGGGATGTGCTTGGGGCTCCAATAACATCTGCTAAATCCTGCCACTTGCTATGCACAGATTCATTCATCTCCCAAGATAAGTTCAGTTCATCCCATCACTGCTTCTTCAAGTTGGTGGTCCATAATAACTTCTAAAAAACAAATAAGATTTACGGTGAGAAGGTTAATGGGGACTTAACACAGGAAATATAATGGGGAAAGCTACAGTCCTCACTATTACATTTATGACATTGAGGTTATAATTGACATTGTACATCTCCTGATACCACTTACTATATTCACTCTAAATACCTTAGCCAGTACTTCTGCTTGTCCCTGAGAGGCCCAAGCCCACTTATTATACCTTTGTGTTATTATAAAAGCCTCAAGAAGATTCCTAGAGAATTTGTGGGTTTCATATATACTCCTCCCTATCTTTATTATATAGCAGCCACCTCATCTTGTTTTAATGAGGGCTAATTCCTTGTCAGTACAGTA
>NW_006773973.1:139236-147404 GCF_000442215.2 Lipotes vexillifer | reverse complement strand
TTTCCCTATTAATCTAATAGCACAAAGAGCGCCAAATGACCTGGCAGCAGCTATTTAGTGCGACCATTACTCTATCCCGTGGTAGAAATGCCCAATCTCTGCCCCAGAAATCAGGACCTCTAATCCAGCAGAGGACAAGGAAGTAAAATTTCCCCAAGGTCATTGGGAATAGTGACAAGGGCCTCTCCAAACTTCACCCCTATTCCTGGATCCATGTATTCTGTCACAAATACAGCAACATATGGTAGCCATTGGTTTAAAGTTATACCATATCTTGAAGGATAATACCACAATTCTACAGGGCTGTACTTCACTATGCTTTTAAAAGGCTATCCCAAAGTTCCATTAGGCCAGCTATTTCAAGGTTAAGAGATATATATGGTAGGACCAGTGGATTTCATGATGATGTGCCTCCTTTGCCAAATAAGTGGGTCTCTTGGTCCAAACAGTATCATATGGGATGTCATATCTGTGAGTTCTCAGATAGTGGTGCCAATCAAGAATCTGGCAGAGAAAGGAAACCAGGATACATATAAATCCTAGCAAGGAAAAATCACTGCCCCCTGCAGAGTTCAGGGCTACCTTCTGGTTATTACTGCACAATAAATACAAACAGTTCATCTCTGTACTTTCAGTCCAGAGTTCTACACAATAGATCATGCTGCCTTGTATTTAAAACTTCTCAATGCTAAGAAATTATTTTTCAGTTATTTTCAAAAGAGTAAACCTAGCATGAAACTCAAGCCAATACCATATGGAACACAGAATAAAATTAATTAGCATAGTATTAATTGCATACCATTAATTTTCAAGGACAATTGCAAATTAGACCAACTCACTCATTTCTAAAACGTAGCTTATGTATGGGGAATATCTTCATGTCTCAGACAAGTTACCCATTTGTTAAAACTAAAATATTTCCCTTCAATCTCAGTTCTCTAAAGATGCCATAAAAGGGTGACAGATGTTGAATGGGAAGAGTGAGAGCTTGTGAGCCATAAGCCTAACAGCGTAAATCAGGGAGAAAAATAGCAGGCGAGAAGCAGAAAGGACCAAGGAAAGCCCTTCTGCAGTAGCCCAAATACCCAGTCCAGAAACTTGCAGAAAAGGAAAAACAAATTTAATGTTATCAGTCAAGAGAAACTAAGAACCTTACAGCAAGACTATTTTTGTCTCTTTGCTATTGCCTTCATTATTCAGCTGATGTCAGTAAGGCAAGACTCTGCAAAGTTTTACTCCTAATCATTTGCAACACACTGACAGTGTGCTCTGCTCTGTATTGACTTAGAAGAGGACTTGGTCTCTGCTCTGGGCTCTTACAATCAGGCTCAAGTAGCCACAGCAATTCAAACAGAAAAATGCCAGCTGAGAAGGGGATTAAATCTCAAGAGGGGCAAGGGTGCATGTAACATTATTAGCCATAACACCACATAGATGGTAATTAAGCAGAGAGCACTTCCATTTTGCCACCCTCGGCAGCCTATATCAAAAGGCCACTGTTTAAATTAAGTCAACCTATGACCTTGACGTGACTTACGATTTGCCAAACTCATAACACTGCACATCAGTAATTCAAATAAATTTAAATAGTGAGTTGTAAGATACAGACTTACATGATCTCTTAATATTTTAGAATCAAAACACGTGGTGATTTTTAGACTCTGAAACCATCTATCAAGTCATCCCAATGCAGGAATATAGCATTGTAGAAACTAGATTGTGTTTTGATACACTCATCTGACACGATCGTCAGCTAAGTCTCACTCCAATGGGTAAATTTACGAAGACTCATTGAGTAATTCAACAATATATTCATGATATTATATAACTGTAGCAGATTCAGTCTATACTTTTACATCAGTGAAGCTGGTTCCACTCTGCCCAAGTCAAGTGAAATCAGTGTTAATTATTATTTAACTGAATTATATTCTACCTCATATAGCACTGTGATTAATCAAGTAGTGAGAATGATCATAATGTCCTTAGCTTATAATGTCCTCAAGCAGGCTCCATTATTCTGCATATATACGTTATGGTAAAGCCCTATTTCAGTCCCATGAAGTTGATATATCTTAAGGTGATATGACGCTACTTCTTTTTTCCAAAATCTTTTTTTTTCCCCAGACTTTTCTCAACTCTCTGTAACATAAATGAAAATTAAGGTATTCATTTTCAGGATTCTGCCAAGAAAGATAAGGCAATCCTGAGGATTTCTTGAGCAAAGGGAGTTTGAAGTAGTTGTAAGAGAATCTTAAGCAAGCAATCATGGAACACCCAGGAGCTAACAACAGGAAGCCATTACAATCCCTGGAATTTAAGGAACTAGCGGAAGGAAAGGTATTAGTGAAGCCCAGAGAGGTCTTAAGTTTGTAAAAGAGGAGCCATTGACAGAAGCTGTAACTGTAGGAAGCTGTAACTGACAGAACCACGGCAAGGCAGGGAGGAGGATGGGGGATGGGGGTATGTATTCTGACCTCTCTCTTCTCCTGCCATCTAATCTCCTGCTTGTGCTTCCCATTGGCTGAAATCAGTCAGAAGGCAAAAAAATCAGGGTGATGGAGACTAGTTGTCAGCCTCCTGGGGCATAAGCAGGGCAGAAAAGAGTGAAGAATATACAACACAATGATTAAATATAGATATAGTTAGATAGATATTTTGTTTTTCATATTACCAATAAATATTTGTCTATTAAAAATATAGTCTGTGGCCCTATCTAATAAAACAATGAAATTTATTTTCTATCTCGTCTGTTTTTTTTTTTCTTGCAGTGATTTATTTCTATTTCAAGAGTAAATAATTTGAAAACAGATTTTAAACTACAATTAAGTATCTCCACTAAATGTTATTTATCCAAAGGAGGGACTCATCTACTGAATACTAGATGTACTTTAAAATTCACTTCCTTACCTACTAGCAGCAAGTTCAACCATAACATTGCCCCTAGGATCCCAATACGGATAAGCACTGATAAGACAGTTAAAATGGTCTATATGCCATATCGACCCAAGTTCTATTTATTCAGTTCCATGAATCCTCATCTGAAAATGTTATTTACAATCCAAAAACTGCCACTCAGGTTGACATGGATGTAATTAATAACTTCATTCTTAAAAGTTAATGCTTTCATTATATAGCACTGAATGTGTGATTCAATGTGTACCATTTTCAGGAAATATATACTCAGATGAAATATTCTCACATTTAAAAGGGACTGTTACCGATGCTCAAAAAAACCCACCTCTAATTATATCTTTGACTAAGCAAAACAATCCAAGAAGGGAACTTGAGTCTGGAGAGAGCCCAGCATGAAGTATGTAGATTAATGAGAGTGAAGATATGTAAGGAGATTGTAGACAGAGGAGGAGTGGCAGAGTCTAGATCTCAGAGGTGGGGCATGCCTTCTAATGACTAAGTTCATACTGGTGTTTCATAGAGGTAGAATAGAAATGGAGGTTAATGATTCAAGGAAGGAGAGAAACTATTCAGTTAAGAGATTTAATGAACCATCGCCAAGAATAAAAGTGGGAGTGAGTTACCAAGCAAAAGACATAATGCATGCTTGGAACCTCCTCTGCTGTTTTTTCTTAATCAATTAATGTCAAACTGCTAACCTTACACATTCATTGGGACCCTTTTTTTTTCTATTTTCGATATATGCTTCTCAAATATATGTAGGCATGTTAATTAGTCCACTTACATAACTCCCCCAAACTGTAATTGGAAATGTTTCTGTAATTGGCCAACTGATCAAGCCCAAACATGATAAAAATTTTCATAATTTCTCAAAATTATTAGAAATGTTCAATCTACTTGCCTAAGCACAATAAACATATATCTGTCCAAATGGAAATAAGTCATACTCACTCTAGTCTTCAACATGTTTTTGAACAAAATTGGACTCCAGAGCCTATGTTATTTCTGCCACCATTGCTTTTCTCTTCATGAAGATGAATACTGTTACCCAAATTAAGAGAAACACTAAACACTAAACTAAATTAGAAACACTAGACTTGTGAATCCTGAGAGCATATAGCTCACAGTGAAGAGCAAATTGTTGAAACACAACACATTTTTGTTGAATTGAAATTAATTCATTTTCCTACCTATCAATTTTCACAACTGAAAGGCTCATGCCTTTTGTTTTCTCCTCTAACTTTACAACGAATGCCCTAAAGCAGAGTGCATTCTAAATTCATGCTGCCTATTCACTCTGTCATAAAATTTCTGGAATTAAATCACTCAAAGCTAAGTTGTTTTTAATCCACTTAAAAGCATCTACATGAAGTGTAAATATAAATTGAAATTTTCATATAAACATGAAAATAGAATCTAACAAATGACAAGCTGCTGTGAATTATTTTGGTCACTATTCTTTGGGCTCTTAAGGCATTCAAACAGGCTTTAAAATACTTCTAAATCCATAATTTCATTTTGTATTAGCTTTATGAACATAATATGGATTGATTATCATTTTTCTTTCTTCACATAAAATAAATCCTCACCATACATTTTTACCATGCCAGAACTATTCTTCTTATGCACATTTAATATATAATAAAACATTCTCCTTAGACCATAAAAAGCCAAAACTAAAGATGATAACCTTCACCACAGTTGTAACAGGGTTCTGTTACAACTTAAAATAGAAATTAAACTTAAAATAGAAGTTTAAAACTTAAAATAGTAATTTCCTGGATAAATTGCATATTTTTCCAAAGACAGAACAAATTCAAAGAATCAAATTTGGGGACTATTAAAAGACACTCAAATATGTTCTCGTCTGCTATTCCACCTGCCTCAGAATGGGCCAGAATTCAGTAATCCCAGTTAACAGATGAGGATTTAATATGGATTTTAAGTCCTCTAAAGAGATTTTATAACTGCATAATATGCCTTTAGCATTTTTGCTATTAGCTTTATTTATTTATTATATATCCAGCCTATATCCTCCATATATCTTATAGCTTCTATATCTTAGCCCCTTTTATTCTGTTTTTTGTTTGTTTGTTTGTTTTGGGTTTTTTTTTTTGCGGTACATGGGCCTCTCACTGTTGTGGCCTCTCCCGTTGCGAGCACAGGCTCCGGACGTGCAGGCTCAGCAGCCATGGCTCATGGGCCCAGCCGCTCCGTGGTACGTGGGATCTTCCCGGACCAGGGCACGGACCCGTGTCCCCTGCATCGGCAGGTGGACTCTCAACCACTGCACCACCAGGGAAGCCCTCTGTTTTGAATTCCATAAACATGTAATAGATATTTTGGAGAACAAGCCTTTATATAGTGCTAGATTCTAATTTCAATGCTTTAAACTAAGAATAGGAAAGAGTCTTAACATCACCTAGATAAATGCCCTCCCAAAGTCTCTTTCATGACCTCCTTGATATGTCTGCCTTTCTTTGCTTGAACACTCTGAGTGACAGGGAGTTTACACCTTGTGAGGATACCTCTGTGGGCAAGTCTTTTCTGCACTAGGTTAATTATCTGCTTCCTTCTACTATTTATCCTTGGCCATAGTATCAGCCTTTCAATAATTTGAAGGCAGTCATTGTGCTTTTCTCAGGATATTCTCTTCTAAAATAAATATCTGATATTCTTTCATGGGATGAAATTAAAGATCTTTATCCCCAAGAAAGGAAACATCCGTGTCAAAAAAGGGAACATCCACATCTAACAATGCATAAATCTGATATCCCCCAGACCCGGGGCATCCCCCAGTTTTCTGACTCTGGCAGCAAATTTAAAGGATTCTTTGTAAGAAAGAATGGGTATATTCCCCAAAATCAACCTCAAAAACAAATATAAATGTATAGACTCCAACATTTGTTTAATGATTATATATTTACCATCACAGAATTTAGAAGACCTTTTGAACTTACATTCCAATCTCAACCTTCTTTGGCAGTAACAACCATTCTAAGTCTACAGTTACCCACAATAATAAAGAATACTTCTTTTACTAATCTTAAGTTTAACCTCATTAAGCTTTGAAGTAGCTCCCTAGTTCTAGTTTTCCAGAATATAATGAACAATTCAGCATTGTAGACTATTTTTCTATCCCTATTTTCCAAGACTATTTACTCTTAATCCTTCTTGTCTGCTCTCATATATCTCTTTGCAACCTTTTCTTCTACCTCTTTACCCTAGGTTTTTCTAAAAACTAATCTGGAGCATTTCCTGATTTGTTTTTTTCTTAAGATATAGTGCTAAAGTGTCACACATAAAGTTTTAATGTATATAGAGTAGATGTTTTAATTTGTGAGTCATCTGGATTTTCAGAGAAGTTAAGAGTGTAAAGTGTTGCTGAGGAGTCAGATTTGTGAAAGGAAAAGATAGGAAGCAGGACTGAGTAGGGGAGCCATTAGTCTGAATTGCAGATTTGACAAAGTCTTGGATAAGCCAAAGGGGAGTTCCAAACAGAAGAATGCCTATAAAGGAGTTCTGCACTGGGCAAAAATGGCTAGATCTTTGTGTAAGAGTCTTTCTTGGTCATTGTCTGGGGGCAGGCGCCATTATATTCAATCAAAACTGGAAATGGACCTGAAGATGTTAACAGCTAGAGGTTGCTGGTTAAGCACAGTTTTCAAAGCAGGGCAATGAGCCCTTTCTTGAGGAGGGATCTGAGCACTGTATCTCTATGTCTACCACAGTCTACCCTCTGCACCATGTGGATCCACTTCTTCGTATATGTGTAGCAAGCTCCAGGACTCTGAGCTCTCTTCCAAAGTGAACACTTAGAAAAGTCATTCTGGTTGGTTCCAAGGCTGAAATCATCTTCATCTTCCCCTTTCCTTTCTAACTTTTCCTTGCCTTCAGCTATCATCTTTGGTGGTTACAGTGGCTTACCTGGAAGTATGACCTAAATCATCACTTCTGAGAGATCTGAGCCCTGATAAAAGTACCTTTCTTACATAAGGGTTGCTGAACTTGTCTATTTACAATCACAGCTGGTTGAGTGATTACCAACAGGCAGCCAAGCAGGTGCAGAGTTCCACGTGTATTATTATTCCTTGTCCCTATAGTAACAGCAACCCTACCTCCTCTAGATCATCAGATCAATTATCCTTACCAATACCATGATTTCTCTTCTTGACTCCTGGTTCCTGGACATAAAGAGTCCAAAGTGCTCATCATCAAAAAATCAAGAAACAATAAATGCTGGAGAGGGTGTGGAGAAAAGGGAACACTCTTGCACTGCTGGTGGGAATGTGAATTGGTACAGCCACTATGGAGAACAGTATGGAGGTTCCTTAAAAAACTAAAAATAGAACTACCATATGATCCAACAATCCCACTACTGGGCATATACCCTGAGAAAACCATAATTCAAAAAGAGTCATGTACCAAAATGTTCATTGCAGCTCTATTTACAATAGCCTGGAGATGGAAACAACCTAAGTGTCCATCATCAGATGAATGGATAAAGAAGATGTGGCACATATATACAATGAAATATTACTCAGCCATAAAAAGAAACGAAATTGAGCTATTTGTAATGAGGTGGATGGACCTAGAGTCTGTCATACAGAGTGAAGTAAGTCAGAAAGAGAAAGACAAACACCATATGCTAACACATATATATGGAATTTAAGAAAAAAAATGTCATGAAGAACATAGGGTAAGACAGGAATAAAGACACAGACCTACTAGAGAACAGACTTGAGGAAATGGGGAGGGGGAAGGGTAAGCTGTGACAAAGTGAGAGAGTGGCATGGACATATATACACTACCAAATGTAAAATAGATAGCTAGTGGGAAGCAGCCGCATAGCACAGGGAGACCAGCTTGGTGCTTTGTGACCACCTAGAGGGGTGGGATAGGGAGGGTGACGCAAGAGGGAAGAGATATGGGAACATATGTATATGTATAACTGATTCACTTTGTTATAAAGCAGAAACTAACACACCATTGTAAAGCAATTATACTCCAATAAAGATGTAAAAAAAAAAAAAACTGATTAAAAAAAAACACAAGACATTATCTCTGTTAGTTAAGGCAAGTAGTGTTAGCCCAAAGTGCTCAGGTAGTAACTGTAGCTTATAGTTCAAATAAATCCTTGCTGCATACCCTGACAAGAGTGAGGTTCCTTTGGGGACAAATACCTCTAACTTACAGAGCACAGAGTTGTAGGGACAGCAAACACAGTTCCCCAGTGAATCACTGGGAATAATGGT
>NW_006773973.1:98664-139226 GCF_000442215.2 Lipotes vexillifer | reverse complement strand
CATTCCTGTTTCCAACCCTTTGTACCTTGACCAATTAATTCTCCCTATTGGGCTCAGAGAATCATACAGGTTCTTTAATTCGATGGGTATGCTACAACCTGGAGTATGGCCCCTCATTCTCACAAACTATTACTTTTGCTCTAATGCTTCAGCTATGCCTTCAGTAGACTACTGCAGCGATCTGTCAATCTGGCTGCTTCTGGATGGTACGGTGTATAATTCAACCAATGGATCCTATGGTCGTGAGTCCACCTCATCACCTCCTTCACTAAGTGGGTCCCTTGGTCAGGTGCCATATTGTAGGGATTCAATGCCAGGGGAGCAAGTATTCCCTAAGCCTTAGGTCGTGATTTTGACTGAGGCTCTGTGGGAATGAAAGACAGTGTCCAGGATAAGTGACTATTCCTCTGAGAAGGAATTTATAGTGTTTCCAGGATAGAGGGGGCCCAAGATGAGGGGTCTGAGGAGTCAGAGAAATTTGTGCAGCGAAAAGCTAGAGCAGCACCCACATAGATGTGTCAGGTGCCAGTTTTCCAAGCAGGGTACTGACTTCAGCATAATAGTCCTGCCTTGGCTGAGCATTCGGTCATCTTTGGAGTCTGGTAATTGTTAAATCCTGAGTTTGGTCAGCAGTATTTTGTACTCTCCCACTGGTTTCCTTTCTTAGAAAATTCTCCAGGGGCTTCCCTGGTGGCACAGTGGTTAAGAATCTGCCTGCCAATGCAGGGGACATGGGTTTTAGCCCTGGTCCAGGAAGATCCCACATGCCACAGAGCAGCTAAGCCCATGAGCCACAACTACTGAGCCCACGTGCCGCAACTAATGAAGCCCACGCACCTAGAGCGCATGTTCCACAACAAGAGAAGCCACCGCAATGAGAAGCCGGAGCACTGCAACGAAGAGTAGCCCCCGCTGTCGCAACTAGAGAAAGCCCGTGCGCAGCAACGAAGACCCAACGCAGCCAAAATTAATTAATTAATTAATTAATTAATTTTAAAAGCACAGACTCTTTAAAAAAAAAAAAAGAAAATTCTCCAAAGTCACTACCAATGAAAATTTTAGCAACTAGGCCACCACCTTGTGCCAAGAATAAGGTATTTTGGCAATAGGATCCTATTGCCAACGAGATGGTGAGCAATCCAGACCACAAATTCCACCTTACTGGCTGTTTTATTAGACCTCTGCTAGTACCACTGTGTTAATTGAGTTCTCCAGGAAGCAGATCCTGAGATAGAGCTAAGATACAGAAGTTTTACTGGCACACAACACCCATGAAAGGCAAAAAGGAAAAAGTGAACTGAGCAGGAGGTTCTGACAAAGTCTCCATCAGCCAACAGGGAGCTCTGGTGTAAAACTTGCCTCTTAGAGCAGTCCCATGTTGGGTGAAAGCAGCCTGCCCTCCTAGCACAGTCTGGATTAGTCATTGATTAAGGACACCCTAAGAAACATGTGATATTGACTCAAAGGATAAGGTAAAAATGAAAGAGTTAACAGCCAGAGGCTGTCTACTCACCATACTAGTTCAAAGGTACGTATCATTATCACAGTTTTACTTCTAAGACCTTGTCAAAAAGCACTCAAGACTGTGAATTTTGGACACTCTGGGATATTGACCTGATGCCCCTGAGTAATAACATTGCTAAAATAACCTCTGTTGAAGGTCAAATCCTTAGCTAAAATAAAAAGGTAATTCTTGGCCAATCTGGTCCTCTATTACAGATAGTGAACAAGTAAGTGTGACAGGTCTTTTTCCTTAGTAAAGTATGGTGATTGTTCCTTAGAAACTTGCTTTCATGAAGGCGTTTGCAAATTGATTTTCTTATAGTTGTTCTTGATGCTTCTTTTGCAGCAAGTCTTATCTGAGTTAATCTATTACCTTTTATATTGCTACGACCATAACTCAGATAAAACATAATACATTTTCATTTTGTAACTCCATTATTTTTGCAGTAAGTCAATATAATCTGAGGTGAAGCATGCCTTGCTCAGCATTTATTGATCTGTTGGTTTGTTCATTGTTTACATCAAAACACCACTTGTCAGTTCTGGCCCTATTACAATTATCTTCTCATAGGGGAAATGACAGCTTCAAAGCCCAAATATGAGTCAATTTCCAAGGGGAGTTACACTCAAGATGCTGGTACAGAATGTATACCCCACTTCCTCCCTCTAGACATGAATGATGGATAACTTTCATTTTCTAGCTCAAAAAGAGAGAAGCATATATCTATACTGACAAGATACCTCTTTCTCCAATGTAAGAAAAAGTTATTTTCATTTGCATCACAGTGGATGAGCATACAGTAGATGTTCAATAAATGATAATCATTATTAATATTGGTTCAGACAATCATGAACATGTCTGGTCATTAGCAGGAATCAATTTTGGTGAGGTGGGATGGTGCAATGATAAGGCAGGTTGGAGCAACTTTTCTAACACCCACAGAAATTAAATCGGTCTTTCAAACTTCTCACTAGGCAGTCAACAAACAATGCTAAGCTTGACTTCTCAGGTACCTAAGATTCTTCCTCTTTATTTTAGAAGTATTCTGAAACCATATTAACTCTCAAAAATCATGGAAATATTAGAACTTTACTTTTTACTTGCTAACTTACTGTACTAATATTTTCCAACTTTTGTTTTTTTTTACTATCTACTCATTTCTAAAAAGCAATTTAACCACTAATTCAGTCAGTCACTCTATGGACCCAAGCATACATTTACCACATTCCTAACTATGGAGAATTTTGCTTCCAATATCCTTTTTTCATAAAAATGTCCTTAGTCTTTCCCCTTGCATGTGAAAGTTATATTAAACCATTCCTGGGCTCAGCTAAAAGCCTTCTTTCTTCATGGATTCTAATATATAAGGACTACCTACAATATCTCTGTTATCTCCTGTAACTTTTTTTTATTATTTCATATGTTTTGGCACTTGAAAGAGAACTGTTTTTCATATCGCTGCCATTCATTGAATCTCTTTTATAACACACATTGCGACCTATCAGGCTAACAGAGTTTGTGTGATCTTTGGTAAGTCCCTCTGACTCTCTGAGCCTTGATATAGAAATTCTAAAGTCATTCCCAGCTCTACAGTTTTGTAATTTTATGAGTTGGCTTAAATTCTTAGCCTGGCATTATGTTCTAAGCAATTTTTATTATCCTCTCAGCACCCACCAAACTAGTTAACTTAGTACACATAAGATCATAATAAGTACATTCTGAATCAATGAATGAATGAATTCATTAATTTAAAGCTTCATTGACTTAGAAAGTGTACTTTGGGTAGAGAAATGTAGTTACAACCTCCACTGACTGTTTAGGCTATTGAAAGCCTTAGCCAATATTCTACTTAGATTTAAAATGACCCACTAACTTTTGTTTTATTTCAAGAGTTTTTCTAGACAACAGGGTCACAGCTAGATATATATGCACAAATCTGAGTGACAGATATGTTTGAGTTGAACAATCACTTTTATAGGCAATAATATTTTAATAAGTTGATCATTTGTATTTTTTCTTTTTAATATTCTTTTTGGTCAAACTGTTGTAAAGGCAAATTATACTAATCATGTTCAAAACCATGATAAAAGCTATAGAAGTTTAAAATATGCACATGTGTGCATATGTATATAAATTATTGAAAATGGCTGAAAAAGAAAAAAGCAATAGCATAAATCTATCCAAATTTTTAAATAGTGCCCCAAAATTTGCCACTCTTTTAAAGTTTGTTTAGGAAAATAAAAGTGAAATTAGGTTGGATCTAGAGACTGTCATACAGAGTGAAGTAAGTCAGAGAGAGAAAAACGAATATCATATATTAACGCATATATGTGGAACCTAGAAAAATAGTACAGATGAACCGGTTTGCAGGGCAGAAATAGAGACACAGATGTAGAGAACAAACGTATGGACACCAAGGGGGGAAAGTGGCTGGCAGGGGGTGGTGATGGTAAGATGAACTGGGAGATTGGGATTGACATATACACACTAATATGTATAAAATAGATAACTAATAAGAACCTGCTGTATAAAAAATAGAATAAAATTCAAAAAAGAAAAGTGAAATTAGGTTAATGATAAGGACTTTAAGCCTGATTAAAATCCAGCAGCATATGGTGTTTGTTCTTATTCTATAAGGATAGAAATGAGATGCTTCTGAATACCTCCTACTCACCCCATTGGTGAAAAAGCTATCTCCCACCCTAAATATTACAAGATACCCAACACTGGACACAGGAGAATGAGAGGAGTTTGTTAGTCACATATACTCCTGCCCTACACACCATGCAGGTCAACACAGGGGTTGCATTCAGGAGCAGAGTGAACCAACACTGGCTGTGGGTGGAAAGTCTGTAGTAACAAGAGGGTAAGGTGCCCCCTGGTTCTTGCTGTAGGATGTGAATGGCTTGTTGTACAATTTTATGGGCTGAAAGGGAAGTGTAATCCATTAGGTTGAGGACCAGCTAGAGTAAAGCTAGTCCAGTTGAGAGGGGAACTATCTGGGTGGGGAGCCTTTCCTGCCTGTGGAAAGTATTGATATATCTGACAAGGGCAGGGGAACTCACAGGCCCTGTGAGGCTCAAATATGTCAAGCAGCCCTTGAAGTTTTAGGTCTTACAATACTTGAGATCAAGATCAGTTTTAAAAAGGAGAGGAGATTGTTAGGTATTTATAATTTTTTTAAAGTTTTATCATGAATCAGTCCTCTATTAAGCACCTTATGTATGTGGCCACTCATATATACCAACAAGGGATAATATCCTAATGGGTGTGAGTGACAACTGAAATTGACTGAATGTCTGGCATCAATAGATGTATAATGCTGTAATTTTATTAATCCATGGAGCAATGGAGTCTGAACGATTATTTATACTGAATATTTAATTTACCTAACATATAAGTTAGAAAGGAAAATGATGAATAAGAGGTAGAGAAGAAAGAGAAGGAAGAGGAAAGGTCACTTACTTATCCTCCCTGATACTAAGCCCAGAAGTGTGAATATAGAGATCTCACCAGAGTCTTTCAAGACAGAAATGGTCCCCAAAAATTAAAACTGCAATTTAAATGAACAAGAGCTGTTAAGCTGTTACAGAAAAATCCGAATGAACTTTTTGGCCAGCCCAATATTAAGAACCCATACGACTTAGCATGAATATATCCACCAAACTGTCAGAGCCATAGAATAGCTTTTATCCTGACTTTCAACTGTATTTCAGAGACTATGAACATCAAGCTTTCCCCCAGGAATTATATTTGCCATTCAATGAGCCCTGAGGAAAATGTTTCAGACAGATACGGACTATGTCCCTGTCAACATTAGACTGGGCCAGGGACAAATCCTAACAATTATACTGCATCTTGTGAAACATCCCTATATTCTTCTAGGAAATAAATAATTTCATGCTTATCCATTTTTATCATGACGTGTGCAATACTACTTATTCCCTAGAAAATAAATTATAGCCACACTTTCCCCCAAAAGCTTGCAGTGTCTTATCCATCAGTCCCCAAAGCAAAGAGTGTTATAAGCTATTAAGGAGATTCTGGAAATGCTTTTGGATGGGAGCATCAGGAGGGTCTGATGCTTAGAGGTATAGAGCAGAGCAGGACATGCATAAATGAATATCGTCAGTAAAGCTTTGTTTAAAGGATGAATCACTGACTCACAAGAATGAAAAATTTCCAGCATCACCTAGATTTTGGCCTGGGTATCTTAAAAGAATTTTATAAACTCAAGTAGAATTACCCTATAAATCTGAATGAAGTAGATGGAAACCTATCAGAATATTTTAAACCAAATTTAGTTTTTCAGACTGAGGGTTTATGTAAGAAACCGTATCAAATCTCTACATTCTAAAATGGAGCTATAAAATTGAGTTGAAGATTGGTTCCAAAATGTGAATTTTTTTTTTTTTTTTTTTTTTTTTTTTTTTCTGTATGTGGGCCTCTCACTGTTGCGGCCTCTCCCGTTGCAGAGCACAGGCTCTGGATGCGCAGGCTCAGCGGCCATGGCTCACGGGCCCAGCCGCTCCGCGGCATGAGGGATCTTCCCGGACCAGGGCACGAACCCGCGTCCCCTGCATTGGCAGGCGGACTCTCAACCACTGCGCCACCAGGGAAGCCCCCTAAAATGTGAATATTTTTAAAAGACATTTTCCTTTGTTTAGAACTGCAAATTCTCCCAGCTCTGGACATGCACTCCATCTGCTTCTTCTTCCCCCCTGTTGAAGCACAGGTCCTATCAGATTCCAATCTACCCCCATTTTCTCTCCTTCCACTTCTTAGAGACTATATTCTGGTCATTCTCTCTCTCTCTTGCATCTTCAGTCTTCTTCCTCTCTACTGAATCACCTCTTTCAATGTTCTAATGGGCTTTAATTCCATCTGTATCTTAAAGGGATAAAACCTTAAATTCATATCCCCCACGCTGAGTATTCACACTATTTCTCTGCTCCACTCCACAAAGATTCTTGAGTTTACACCATCTCCAATTCCTCATCTCCCATTCACTCTTCACGTAATTTCACATTGCTATCTACTCCTACCATACTTGTTAATACTCTTTCAAATGTTATCAAATACCTATGTTGCTAAACCCAAAGTCCTCTGTTTTGCTAGTATCTTACTTGGTTTATCATTCAAAGCAGGCTAGATTTTTCCTTCAGTAAAAAAATACCCAAAAAACAACGACTACAATGGCTGATTTTTCATTCGTGTTATGTTTCCATCACAGACCAGCTATGGCTATGCTCCTCCTTGCCTTCACTCTAGAAGCCAGGCTGATGCTGGTGGAGTATCCTCTACCTGGAACATTGCTTGTGCCATGGCTAAAGGAAAAAGGGTAAGTGAGGCATGTGCTAGCGGGAAATGACTCAAGCCTCCTCTAGTGAAAGTACATTGCTATGTGTGACTTTAACAGGGAGGGGCAGTGAATATTGGTGAATCTGTCAACTTGGCATGTCAACTATTTTTTCATAGTTGAATGCTCTTTCATTTGTGTAACACTCTCAACACTTGGCTTCCATGACACTGTCCTTTCCAGATATTCCTTCTACCCCTCTGACTGTTCTTTTCAGCCACTTTTGTTGACTACTTTTCTTATCTAACCTTGGAAGTTTGGAATTCCTCAGGGTTTAGTGTAAGGCCTTTCATTGCCATACACTCTCTCCTTAAATGTTCTTATTCACCTCCATGACTTAAAATATTACCTATGTATTCATAATTCTTAAATGTGTATCTCTAGCTTTTCTAAACTCCAGGCTTATCTATCTATCTCTTAGACACATACTCACTTATATATATCTCACAAGTATCCCACATTTAGAAGGTCCAAGACGAAATTTGATCTCCTTCCAAACCTGTTTCTCCCTCAGTCTTATCATCACGGCTAACAGAATTTTCAACCATCTAATTGTTTGTGCCAGAAACCTGGGAGTTGCTCTTAATATCTTCCTGTTTCACCTGACATCCAACCCATACCAAGTTCTGTTGAGTCTACCTCCAAAAATGTTCTCAAATAAGTCTGCCTCTCACCATTTCTCCACCCTAGTTTAAGCCAGGATGTCTGTCACTTGAATTACTACAGTAGTTACCCTCTTAACTTCTCCTAATTTTCTTTTTTGCCCATTCTCCTGTATTCCTATGATTTCTTTATAGAGAAGTTAGGCTGATCAATTGAAAAACCAAATCCAATTTGATCACATCAATCTCTTGCTCAAAACCATAAAATGGCTTTCCATGACATTTAAAATAAAATTCAAACTCCTTAATGTGCCCTAAAAGGCATACTCTGAATCCAGTCTCTCTTTCCAATCTCATCTCTGCCCTTCCCTCTCTACTCTCCAGCAAGCTGCCTTCTCTCCAAGTCTAGAAACATGGCAAGATCTTTCCAGACTCAGAGACTTTGTAAATGCTGCTTTTTGGTTTTTTGTTTATTTGTTTGTCTGTTTTTTGCCTGGGTACCCTTCCCTTCCTCATTGCCCTCATCTTCATCTTACTAACTGCTACTTACCTCCATCTGAACTAGAGATCATTTCATTAATAGATCTTCCTTAGGAATCCAAACTAGCGTTATTTTAGCTCTTCCATAGCACCATAATATTTTCTTGCATCACACATTAAAAATTGAGTATTACATCAGTCTGCCAGAGCTGCTGTAAGAAGTGTCACAAACTGGGTGGCTTATAACAAAAGAAATGAATTTTCTCACAGATTTGAAGGCTAGGAGTCTGACATCAAGGTGTTGAAAGGGCCATGCTCTCATTGAAAGTTCTAGAAGAAGAGACTCTATTGCTTCTTCCTTGCTTTTTGGTGGCATTCCTTAGCTTATAGATAAATCACTTCAGTCTCTGCCTCTGTCATAAGGAAGACATGGCTGTCTTCCTTATGTCTCACATTGTGTGCCTACTGTGCATGTCTCTATGTCCAAATATCCCTCTTATAAAAACACTGGTCATTGGATTAGGGCCCACCATAACTCAGTATGGCCTCATCTTAACCTATGAGTAGAATTACTACATCATATAGAATTTCTATGTTTAATAATATAAAAAAATGTCAAATAGTTTCTCAAAGTGGTTGTAATATTTTACACTCCTCTGAGCAGTGTATGAAAGTTCTAGTTGCTACACATCTTCACCAACATTTTGTCTTTTTCAGTCTTTTTAAATTTTAGCTATTCTAATGGATATGCAATAGACTCTCATTGTAGTTTTAGTTTATATTTTCTTGACTATGAATGATGTGGAGCATCTTTCCATGTGCTTACCAACCATTTATATATCTTCTTTTGTGACTATTTGTTCAAACCTTTTGCAGATTTTATACTGGGTTATTTGTCTTACTGAATTGTAAGAGTTCATGATATGCTACATAACAATCCATTTTTCATTCTTGCAATCTGTGGTTTGCCATTTCATTTGTGTAAGTCTTTTATAGACTTGTTAATTTTGATGAAATCTGTTAATTTTTGTCATTGATAATTCATGTTTTTGTGTGGTCTATCTAAGAAAAGATCAACAAGATTTAATTCTATGTTTTCTTCTAGAATTATGGGTTTTGCTTTTACCTAAATGTATAAGGGGTGAAATAAGAGTAATGGTTCACTTTTTTCCATGCGAATTAAAAGTTTTCCAATACCATTTGCTTTAATGACTATCCTTTCCTTATTGAGTTTTTTTGGCACTCTAATTAAATATCATTTAACCATATGCATGTCTCTATATTTTTATGGACACTCCATCTGGTCATTGATTTATATGCCTTTTCTTATACCAATACCACACTGTCTTGATTTCTGTGGTTTATAGTAAGTCTTGAAATCAGGTAGTGTACATTCTCCAAATTTTTCAAGTTTTTCTTTTTCAAATTTGTTTTAGCTTTTATATATCCTTTTAACTTTTATAAAGTTCTTGCTAATTTCTACCACAAAAAAAATAGTCCACTGATATTCTGTGATTGTTTTGTATATATATGTTCATATATATCTAAATGTGGGAACAATTTATATTTTTAAACGTTGTCTTCTAATTCATGCCCATAGTATATCTTTCCATTTACTTACATTTTTAATTTCTCTCAATAATATATTGTAGTTTTCAGTATGTAGGATTTACATAAATATTTTTTTCTTGTAATTTCTCTCCATTTTCTTTTTCTTTTTTTTTTTATTGGAGTATAGTTGCTTTACAATGTTGTGTTAGTTTCTACTGTACAGCAAAGTGAATCAGTTATACATGTACATATATCCACTCTTTTTTAGATTTCTTTCCCATTTAGGTCACCACAGATCACTGAGTAGAGTTTCCTGTGCTATACAATAGGTTCTTCATTAGTTATCTATTTTATACATAGTAGTGTATATATGGCTAACCCAATCTCCCATTTGTCCCACCCGAACCTTGATAAGCATAAGTTTGCTCTTCACATCTGTGACTCTATTTCTGCTTTGCAAATAAGCTCATCTATACCATTACATATATTTTTTAAAGGTTATCCCCAAATATTTTGTTTTGATACCCTTGTAAATGGTACCTTTATTCATTTTCAATTGTTTGTTGCATAGTAATAAAACTGGGTTTTGTATACTGACCTTGCATCCTACAACCTGTTTAAATTGACTTATTAACTCTAGTAACTTTTTTGTAGACTCCTTGGGATTCTATATACACAAACATGCCTCTGTGAATAAAAGTAATAGTTTTACTCCTTTCATTAAATCTGTTAATCTTTTAAAATTTTTCTTTACATTATTACACTAGCTAGGGCATCTACTACAATGCTGGATAGAAGTGGTGAAAAAAATATTCCTATCTTGTTCCCAATTTTAAGGGGGATCTATCAACATTAATAATAACCTCCACTTTAGGGTTTTCATAGATGTCCTTTATCAGATTGAGAGTGTTTACTTCTTTTTGCAGTACGCGGGCCTCTCTCTCACTGCTGTGGCCTCTCCCATTGCGGAGCACAGGCTCCAGACGCGCAGGCTCAGCGGCCATGGCTCACGGGCCCAGCCACTCCGCGACATGTGGGATCTTCCCAGAACGGGGCGCGAATCCGTGTCCCCTGCATCAGCAGGCAGACTCTCAACCACTGCGCCACCAGGGAAGCCCAAGAGTGTTTACTTCTATTCCTAGTTTGTTGAGAGTTTTTATTAATGAATGGCTATTTAATTTTGTCAAATGCTTTTTCTGCATCTTTTGAGATGATCATATTGTTAATATTCATTTTTCTATTAACATAGTGAATTGCATTTATTAATTTTCAAATGTTTAAACAATCTTGCATTCCTGGGAAAATCTCAACTTGTCATGATGTATTTCCTTTTCATATATTGTTTGATTTGATTTTGTTAAGGATTTTTTTTTCCATTTATGATCACAAGAGATTCTCTCCTATAGTTGTTTTTTTGTAATGTATCAGTCTGATTTTAGAGTCAGGATAATTTTAATTAGACAGTGTTCCTTTCTAGAAACCGAGAATGACCTCTGGGCAAAGGCTAGTGAAGAAATGAGGACTTCAGACCTACAGCCACACAGAATTGAATTTTGCTAACAACCTAATAAGCCTGAAAATGGACTTTCCCTCAGTCTCCGGATAAAGGCCGAGAACAGTTGACACCTTGATTTTGGCCTTCTGAGACCCTAAGCAGTGTACCCGGCCAAGTCTGCCAGACTTCTGTCCTGGAAAACGGTTATAGAAATTATAATTTTTCCTTAGTATACAAATTTAAAGCTTACATTGCCCACTAAGCACTACTTTAGCTTAATGAAAAAAATAATATATTATTTTCATTATCAATCAGTTCAAAAGACTGCCTAATTTTCCTTGTGTTTTTTTCTATTTAAGGATGTTTATAAATATGTGAAGAAATTTCCTTTTCACTGTTGAAGAATTTTAATTTATATTCTTTGTGCTCAAAAAACATATTATGTATAACTTCATTTATGTGTATTAACATTCCTGTTATGCTTAGTATATGATTTATTTTAGTGAATGTTCCATGTACACTTGGGAAAACTGTGTATTCTGCTGTCATCAAGTACAATATTCCATAATTGTCAATTAAGTTGAGTTTCTTGATAGTATGGTTCAAATACTCTAGCTCCTTAGTAATATTCTGTCCTCCTATTCTATTGATTACTCAAAGAACAGTACTGAAATCTCCAACTATAATTGTGGATTTATCTATTTCTTATTTCACACCTTTAGTTTTTGCTTCATGTATTTCAAAATTTTGTTATAAGCTGCATATAGCTTTAAGATTTTTATGTCTTCTTGATAAACTGACATTTTCATTGCTATAAATGAACATTAGAAATATTTTTGTGATTAAAGTTTATTTTATCTATTATTAATATAGACATTTCAGTTTTCTTATGATGAGGGTTTGCACAGTGTAAATTTTCCATCATTTACTTTGACTTACCTGGGTCTTTAAATATAAAGTACACTTTTTTTTTTTTTTGGTAAAAACATGTAGTTTTTTTTTTAATCCAATCTGATCATCTATGACTTTTTTTTTTTTTTTTTTTTGCAGTATCCGAGCCTCTCACTGTTGTGGCCTCTCCCATTGCGGAGCACAGGCTCCGGACGCACAGGCTTAGCGGCCACAGCCCACGGGCCCAGCCGCTCCACGGCATGTGGGATCTTCCCGGACCGGGGCAAGAACCCGCATCCCTACATAGGCAGGCAGACTCTCAACCACTGCGCCACCAGGGAAGCCCATCTATGACTTTTAATTGGAGTATTTAGACTACCTATGTTTAATATAATTTTCAATATAGGTGAGTTTAAGTCTACCACCTTCCTGTGTTTTCTGTTTAGGCCATCTGTTCTTTGTTCCCTTTTTGCCTTTTCCTGCCTTCATTGTATTAATTGAGGTTTTTTAAATACATTTTATCTTCACTATTATTATTTATACTGTTTCATTTTATATGTTTAATGGTTGCTCTATATATGTTTAATGGTTGGTCTATAATGGTTGTTTATATTTGCATTGTTAACTTATCACAATCTACTTTCAAATAATATTGTATCATTTTGAATAATGTAAGAACTCAGTAACAGTATACTCTTATTGCTTCCTCCCCTAGTCCTTTGTGCCATTGGGTTGTAAAATTTTACTTCTATACCTTATCTTACATCTTCCTCCTTCTGTACTTATACCTTTCCATCAAGATTCATTTTTCTAATTGAAGATGATTCAAAGAAATGTAAGTATATCCCATGCTCTTGGATTGTTAAAATGGCCATACTACCCAAAGCAATCTACAGATTTAATGCAATCTCTATCAAATTACACATGACATTTTTCACAGAACTAAAACAAATTGTCCTAAAATTTATATGGAATCACAAAAGACCCAGAGCTGCCAAAGCAATCCTGAGGGAAAAGAACAAAGCAGGAGGCAAATGTGCCCAGATTCCAGACAATAATACAAAGCTACAGTAATCAAAATAGTGTGATATTGGCACAAAAATAGACATATGGATCAATGGAACAGAATAGAGAGCCCAGAAATAAGCCCACATACCTACGGTCAATTAATCTTTGACAAAGGAGGCAAGAGAATACAATGGAGAAAAGAAGGCCTCTTTAGCAAGTGGTGATGGGAATGCTGGACAGCTGCATATAAATCAATGAAGTTAGAGCACATCCTCACACTATCACAAAAATAAACTCAAAATGGTCTAAAGACTTAAATATAAGACATGACACCATAAAGCTCCTAGAAGAGAACATAGGCAACACCTACTCTGACATAAATTGTACCAATGTTTTCTTAGGTCAGTCTCCCAACACAATACAAATAAAAACAAAAATAAACAAATGGAACCTAATTAAATTTAAAAGCTTTTGCACATCAAAGGAAACCATCAACAAAACAAAAACACAACCCTCAGAATGGGACAAAATATTTGCAAATAATGAAACTGACAAGGGATTAATTTCCAAAATATACAAACAGCTCATACAGCTCAATATCAGAAAGAAACAAACAACCCAATCAAAAAATGGGCAGAAGACTAAATAGACATTTCTCCAAAGAAGACATACATATGGCCAATAGGCACATGAAAAGATGCTCAACAATGCTAATTATTAGAGAAATGTAAATCAAAACTACAAAGAGGTACCACCTCACAGCAATTAGAATGGCTCTCGTTAAAATGTCTACAAATAACAAATGCTGGAGAGGGTGTGGAGAAAAGGGAACCCTCCTACACTGTTGGTGGGAATGTAAATTGGTGCAGCTACTATGGAAAACAGTATGGAAGTTCCTCAAAAAACTAAAAATAGAATTACCATATGATCCTGAAATCCCACTCTTGTGCATATATTCAGACAAAATTATAATTGGAAAAGATGCCTGCCCACCTATGCTCATGGCAGCACTATTTACAATAGCCAAGGCATGGAAACAACCTAAATGTCCATCAACAGATGAAGGAATAAAGAATATATGATTGAGATAGATAGATATAAAATGAACACACACACACATACACACACACACACACACACAAAAACACACCCTAGAATACTATTCAGCCATAAAAAAGAATGAAATAATTCCATTTACAGCAACATGGATGGACCTAGAGATTATACTAAGTGAAGTAAGTCAGAAAGAGAAAGACAAATACCATATGATATCACTTATATGCAGAACCTAAAATATGACACAAATGACCTTATCTATGAAACAGAAACAGACTCACAGACATAGCAAACAGACTTATGGTTGCCAAGGGGTGGGGGGGCGTGAGATGGATGGATTGTGAGTTTGGGACTAGCAAATGCAAACTATTATATGTGTGTGTGTGTGTGTGTGTGTGTGTGTGTGTGTGTGTACAAAATCACTTGCTGTACACCAGAAACTAACACAAGATTGTAAATCAACTATACATCAAGAAAATAAACTTTTAAAATAAACAGATAAATAAATAATGAGATTTTTTTAACATCTTTATTGGAGTATAACTGCTTTACAATGGTGTGTTAGTTTCTGCTGTATAACAAAGTGAATCAGTTATACATATACATATATCCCCATATCCCCTCCCTCTTGGGTCTCCCTCCCACCCTCCCTATTCCACCCCTCTAGGTGGCCACAGAGCACAGAGCTGATCTCCCTGTGCTATGCGGCTGCTTCCCACTAGCTATCTATTTTACATTTGGTAATGTATACACCTTTTAAAAAAAAACGATTCATTCCTCTTTATCAATGATTTTTTTCAAATCATAATTGCCCACTAACATTCCCTAAGAAGAACTGCCTTAGAGATTAACCTCCTAATGCTGGCCATATGAAACTCAGAGGGATTTGTTGGGATAAAATAATATGCTCAAAAACACATTATAATCTTTAAAAAGAATTACATATGAGGCCTGCATGTTTCCACAAGTATTTTCACAAGTAACGTATACAGTCCTTAATAGGAATATAGCAAGGTTCATTACTTTCAAATGTTTGATATATGAATGGGCATGAATGCAATTCAGGCTGTTGAGCTAGAATTTGTTTTTGTGCTTTCTGTAAAATAGAATTTGATAAGCAAAGCATACTGTAAACATGGCAAGTACTTAGCATACTTAACAGTGAAGAGCAGCAAACTATTTTTAAAGCACCACAATATCAATAGCTTTTTGTTAAAAGAATTACTATGGGTAAAATTGGTTTGAAAAGCACAAGTGGACACTTTTAAATAAATGCTCTGCTCCATCCTCCCTTTTCTTAGTCAGCATTAACTCATTACAGCCCAAAGTTGTAAAGCTATATTTCTTTTGAAATATACTATAATTCAGATTTTACATCAAGTTGTAATGGCCTTCCTTTCAGTTAGTGTGGTTTTAAACTATTTTTTATCACATAAATACTGTAAATAGCAGTTGGACCTACAGCTATCCCTCCACACTAGAGAATCGGTTGCTGGAGGGTTCTAGATAGAGAGGAATTAATTTCATTGTATCATCTTTGCAATGTTTGAATTTTTTTCCATGAATATAAATGATTTTCTCAATTAAAAAAAAAGCTGCTGGTTAATAAAACCATTAAGTAACATAATTTTGTAATTTTATTTTGCATGGTCTTATTGATTATAAACTGCAGTAAGTATGCACACCTAGCTTTTATTAGCATTATATCTGAAAAGGTATTTGTTGCGCATAATTGACTACCATTTACTACACTTCATGATTATAAATGCAAAGTATTCATATACTAAATACAAATAATTAGTGATTAATAAAAACATTTTTTTCTTGACAGTGTTAAACAGCTAATAAAATATCAAAATTTCATTAATTTCCATTAAAATTAAAATTCACTTAATGGGCTCATGGTTAAGGCCACTATGCAGTTGCTTCAAAGGGTCTCTGGAAGTCAGATAAGGATGCAGTGAAATCTTCTTTCAAATGCCATATGTCCCATGTTTTCTGTAGAATGTTAAAAACAGCAAACAGTGTTGTAATGAAGTGAAACCTGCCATTATTTCAGCATGGTTCATCATTATATCACTGAAACAAGAACACTGCCTTATAAAATCTACTAGCTCCTTCCAGTTTACATTTAGAATTATAGAAAATTAAGTAAGAGATGTAATTAGGTTGTTCTTGTGAAAAAAAATTTAAGAAGTACTGTCTTTCCAAGGCCTCCCTTTGCAAACATTAACACTTTATCATTCAAATGTGTTGTCCCTGTCAACACTGGATTGGGAGCTGGGAGAATCTGACAAATTGGCACTAAGGTAGACGTTTCAGAAATGAGATCACCTCTGAGAACCTAGCAAACTAAAGAGAAAATTCCATTTTCTTCTAACCTATTTCTTTCCATTTAGTTGTGGAGACTATTCTAGAATACCAGTTCTTATAAAACAGCTAAGGAGAAAATTATTCATATCCTATATAGGTTCTTGTCATGCCTGAAGAGCAGCTCTGTCTTCAGTAAGGATTTCTTTAATTGGAAGATAGTTGTGTGTCAGTTGATTATTGATGTATAGATTTAAAGCAATTCCTATCAAAATCCCAGTAAGGCTTTTTATAGGTATAGACAAGGTTATTCCAAAAATTATATGTAAAAGCAAAGAAAGTAAAATAACTAAAATAATTTTGAAGAAGAAGAAGAAAATGGGAAGAATCAGTCTCTCCCATTTCGAGACTTATAACTACTGTAATCAAAACTGTGTGGTACTAGTAGAGAGACAGACACACAGATCATTACAAAAACTGAAGAAGTGATTTTAAACAGGGTCAGAAATTGGAGGAAGGGCACAGAGAAGAGGTCCCACTGAGGCATGCGAGGCTGGCCCAGGGGCAGCAGATGGGGCTGAGGGTGCAGGGCCAGCCCAACAGGGAGGCCTGATGGCTATTCATTCTACCTCTCCTATGGAGCCTTGACAGACACACTTGCCTGACACAAAGGCCTCCTTCCCCGATGTTTACAAAATCTTCTGCAAACATTGTTGCTTCTGACTCCCACTCTGAAGAGGATAAAAGTTAAATTTCAGGAGTATAGTTTGCCTGGGGCCACAGGCCCAGGGAGAGAAAGAGCCAGGCCAAGACTGTGACTACAGATTGACTTGGGGAATCCTCAGCCACTTGCAGATTCCATATTGAGGGTAGGAAAAGCCTGCCTGCTTTGGGGTTTGCATGTGCATGTCTCAGTGTATTTTGGGGGTTGGATGAAGTGAATTACTTGAATGGTAATTATATTTTCCATTAAAATTATTCATAAACCGAAAAAAATGTGTCCTCTAGATTTTTCATTTAAACTCTAACTCTCGGATCTCCAAAACAAGTTAGCTCTTAAGTGATATTCTGTTAGTGAAACTCAATTTACACCAGTTGGAATGAAAAGTTCCAAACAACAGTCCCAAAGCTATACAACTCATAAAATGTTTCTCCATATCTTACACCTTAAGTGATAGAAAAAGTTTAAGTTTCACAAGGTAACCAGCTCTCCTCTTCACTTTCAGGAGGGTGTGCTCTGTTTAGCACAACTGACTTGGATTTAGCAGCATGAACGGGTGCAGCCCTATGTTCATCAGCAGATTCTTTATACAACTCCTTATGTTGTTTGCTTCTCAGACAGCTCAAATGGCTCTACATTGGCTCTAAAATTCAAATAAAACTCCTAGCCTCAAGTTTGAAGGCTTACCACAATGGACACATTACCAATTCTCATTTTAGTTACAGATTCCTATTCATTCTATCAAACCACATCCCTCATCTTCAGTCTGTGGGACAGGATTAAGCTATCTACTCCAGGTTGTACACAATCTCTAGCCATTCTGTTATTTACCAACATTGTCACTTAAAACATGTCTCTCTCTATATATATATAGATAGATAGATAGATATAAAATATCTATCTATATATATAAAAAATATATATTAGGTTTTAATACTACTACTACTACGGATACTACTCAGCCATAAAAAGATGAAATTTTGCCATTTGCAACAATACTCTTAATACCTTGACAGCATTAAGCTAAGTGACTAAGTTAGATGGAGAAGGACAAATACTGTATGATTTCACTCATATGTGGAATATAAAAAACAAGCAAACAAACAAAGAAAATAAATGAACAAACCAAACAGAAAGAAACACATAGATACAGAGATCAGAGTAGTGGTTACCAGAGGGGAAGAAGGGGTTGGGAGAAATGGGTAAAGGGAGTTAACTGTATGGTGATGGATGGAAACCTAACTTTTGGGGTGAGCACACTGTAGTGTATACAGAAGTCAAAATATAAAGTTGTTCATGTGGAAAAAAAAAAAACTTTCAGAGCTGCCCACTAATTTTGGAATAAAGGACAAATCTTGAACATGATCTCCAAGATCATAAAGGATCTGGCTTACAATTCCTTCCCCAGTCTCAACTCCCCACTAATGTTTTCCTCACTCTAGACGTGCCGACTAGATGGGGTTTCTTTCCATTTCTTGAGCACACCATGGTTTCCATTGTCTCTGGTTTTCCCATCTGCTCTGAGCTCTGTCTGAAAAGTCTTTCTCTCCTTTTGTCACTTAAACCTCATTTCCTCAGGAAAGCCTTTCCTGATACCTTTATGGCAGGACTGCCAAATTGGGAAATAATACAAATAACAATAGCAACAGCAACAACAATAGCAGCCACAACCACAATAATAACATGTAGCATTTACTGGGTGTTCCTGTTGTAGCAGATGCTGTTCTAGACATTTTGCACATATTTATCAATTTATCTTTAAAATAACCTAAAGAGACAGATATCGTTATTGTCCCATTTTACAGATAAGGACTCTGTAGCCAATGAAAAATTCAACCAAGGTCTCAATGCTAGGAATTGAGGAGTGGAGCTTCAAACTACAGGCAGCCTGATCCAGGTCTCATGCTCTTAACCAGTGACACACCATGATACCTCATCTTGCTAGGGTAGAAAATATAGCGATTTTTTATTTCAATGAGAAACGGAAATTCCAGGACACTAAAAGATAAAGATTCCTCAGATTTCCTAGGCCCTTACCTCTGTTAAGCAATATCAAATCCAAATACTATTTGTGCTGCTTACAGCCTCTTATCTGAAAGTGAGAATCTTCAATTACCCAGTTTCATAGGTTCCCACAGTTGGTGTGATTCACTGGTTCTTAGGGTGAATCACAGAGGGGTTCTTAGGGTCTTGAAAAGCACAAGACAATACTTCCAAAAAAGGTCAAGGGGTACTATGATCACATTATTACTTTCCTTGGAGCAGAAATTATGAGCCAAAGTTGAAATCCAATTTAAAAGTTTTTTGGCCTATTTGAGATTCAGAGGAACAACTTTCTTTCAATTTGTACATATCATAAAAGGCAAACAAGCAGGATTTTATACAAGTTTTATGTAAACTGGCTTTAAGCAGAGTGGAGAATAATGCAGACACTACTTCTCTTTCAGTGTAAATGTCCATAGGTCATAGCAATATGTAAATATATATCATAAAATCATGATAATTGTACTTTAGTCTCTTAAGAAGAAAAGATACTTCTACAGCAGTGCCTGTGGCTTCAGACCCATTCAGGGCATTTTCCTAAGAATGTACCGCTGTGCCCTGCACTTCCTGAGGACCCTCCCCCATCCTCTCTTGTTTCACCCTGCACTTCTCTTTTTCTTCAATAGTCTGTACTCTTGTCTTTATTTTCCTTTCTTCCTCACAGGCCCATGAGAGCAGGAACCATTTCAGTCTAGTTCACACTTTGTGTGCTGGTCCAGAAAGTTTATTGACTGATGATCAGCTACACTGTGACAGGCTGATTCAACAAGTAATTCATTTATTATTTCTATCTATCTATCTATCTATCTATCTATCTATCTATTTATTTATTTATTTATGTTACGTGGGCCTCTCACTGTTGTGGCCTCTCCCGTTGCAGAGCACAGGCTCCAGGCGTGCAGGCTCAGCGGCCATGGCTCATGGGCCCAGCTGCTCCACGGCACGTGGGATCTTTCCGGACCAGGGCACAAACCCATGTCCCTTGCATTGGCAGGTGGACTCTCAACCACTGTGCCACCAGGGAAGCCCTCAATTTATTTTTTTAACAAATATTCTCTAACATGTAGGAGGATATAAAAAATTGACAAGACACAGATCTTGTCAAGAATTCTACAATCTAATGAGGAAAACAGATGAGGTCACAGGCCATTTCAGTAGCTGTATGCTTCAAAAGGTATAAACATGGGATGCAACGCTCGGCGGTGGGGGGGGGAGGGGGGACCCACAGTCTTGAGGGATTGAAATATATTGCCCAGAGGAAGAGTCACTTATTTTGATAACTAAAGGAGGATTTGAAGCTAAGGAGGGAGAAGGTACTCCCATGAAAAGGCCCAGAGGTATTGGCCTGCTACCCTAAGAAACTGGATTTCATTCTGTGGGCAATAGAGAGACAGTAAAGGATTCTCAGGGAAAAAGCAGTATGATCAAATGTGCACTTTAGAAATCTCCTCCAAAATATACACACTACTGTATCTGAAATAGATAACCAACAAAGACCTACTGTATAGAACAGGGAACTATACTCAATATCTTGTAATAACCTATAATGGAAGAGAATGTTAAAAAAAAGAAAAAATATATATATACACACACACATATATATATATGAATCACTTTGCTGTACACCTGAAACTAACATAACATTGTAAATCAACTATATTTCAATAAAAATTAAAAAAAAAAAAGAAAAGCCCCTTCAGCTGCAGTGTGCAGAAGGGGTTGGAGGGAGGGTTGCTAGCTAGCAGGAGTGAGGAGATTATTACAGTCATCCCCGAGAGGAATGTTGGCCCCCCCGATCTAAAAGAACTTCAGTTAAGACTAGAGAGAAGTAGAAATGAATTTTAAACCTATTGAAGGAATGGAATCAAGAACATTTCAGGATTGATTAGATGTGACTCCAAGGTCTCTGATGGAGACTTCTTGGGTCCCTGCCTAAGTAGCCATAGGTACAGGATTTAGATGGTGTGTGTACACATGCATAGGATCATTTTTCATGCCCTCTTTCTAATTCCCTTTTGTTTAACTTCTTATAATTAGATATTAAAATGTCCAAAACCAGAATTTTTTTCTCCAAATAATACCCAATATCAAGGTCTCTACCCAAGGATTCATTCCATATATAGTGCACTGCCTTTCTTCCTCAAGGTTGCACAGCAAGTTCCTATCAGAATCTTGGGGATCCTCGCGGAGTTCTGACCCTTAAAAACCTTCCACGGGAAAGTTCAGTTTAGTACTTTTTAATGATCCAGTTAAAAAGCTCGGATCTGGCCTTTCTCTGCACTTGCCTCCTGTGCTTTTTAGTTGCTTCCAGTACCTCACCTTCATCTTTAGGGAAATGGAATGATTCCCAGCATCACTGGTCCATATCACCTGAAAATATAGGTCAAACATAAAGAGAAGTCCTCTGAAATTAAATTTACCTCAAAAAACAATTATCTTTCCCCTTGCTGTCAACATTTAATATTGCTTTCAGGAAAGAATTCTACTTGCTTCCTTATTATTTTGGTATTCCACTATTTTTTGAAAATAATAGTCAGACATTCCATATACTATATGGCCACAGGGGGAATTTAGCTAGAGTTCAGACTTTCATGCATGAGCACCAAAGGAAGCAGGAGGGGATTCAGCAGAGTGAAGGCCAGTCCTTTAAAAATTAAGAGGCATAAATCGAGATTAGGTAAAGTAAGTTTCCACTAGCCCCATGAACAGTACTGCCATGCTCTGTAACATTCAGATCGCTGAACGCTGAAAGGAACAGAGCCCTGAAATATTACTGATGAAATGATTATGAAAAAGAACTGCCTAGTGGGGTCTGTATTTTTGTTCTTGTCTCTCCAAGTTCTGCACGACTTCCATTACGAGAGCTCTCAAATGCAAGGCACAAAAGCCCAATCTGATGAGGAAACAGCTTCTGATTCCCCCACCACACCACTTTCCCTGATTTCTCTGATAGGCAGTTGATTTCCACATATAGAGCTTTTTTCAAGATGCTCCTTTCACAGAATAATGAATCACACACTGTGCTTCTAGTATGACAGTTTTGCTTGACAGAAACCCATGCACCAGTCATTGTTTCCCTAACCATATTCTAGTTTCAAAGTATAATTTATTAGTCCAAGGATATAAATGGTACAAGATCAGTCTCAGCTTTTAAGAATTTGTGTTAATTTTTAGAATTATTTTTATCTTAAATGTTCTCTTTTATTGTACAGTTTCTTTTCTGTGGTTTGAAACATTTAAAATATCTTCTTATTACATAGAATATAAATGGTACGAAAGTTGAATACAGTCTACACAATATTAGAAATGAAGTGGTTAACAAGGCATATCACGCATTATCTTAAGACACAAGGATACATTGAATTGATGCAACCAAAAGAGTAACGTTAATGGTTTAATCTGGAAGCGTTATGGAGTCCAAATTTCTATGGGAGGAAGTGGGAGAGTGATGATTGGTTTTTCACATGAAAACCTCAATTAGGAAGTTACTCATTCTCTCCAAGAGGTATTTTAAGTACCCTTCCTTTTGTTGTAGCACAGCAGAGAACAAAGGAACTGAACATATAGGCAAACAGCCAGGGAGTTTAAATAACAGAACTGAAGCTTAGGAAAAAACTCACAAACAAAATAAAATGGTGGGGACTTCCCTGGTGGCACAGTGGTTAAGACTGCACTCCCAGTTCAGGAGGCCTGGGTTCAATCCCTGGTCAGGGAACTAGATCCCACATGCATGCCGCAACTAAGAGGTCGCATGCCGCACCTAAGGAGCAACTAAGGAGCTCACCTGCCACAACTAAGACCTGGTGCAACCAAATAAATAAATTAAATTAAATGGTGAAACAGCATCCATTGTGTGGAAAGCGATTCTCCTTATTAATACAATCGATAAATACCTTACTTAAGGGAAACACTGAGCATATGTAAAAGTAAAGACCAAATTGTAGTAATGGTTCTAATCTAAACTGTAGCAAATCAGCACAGGCCAGTTTTATATAAGAGCCATTAAAAGAGTCAGTAAAAATTTAAAAAAATAAAATAAAAGAGTCAGTAAAACTTGGAAAATTTTAAAATAATTAAAAATATAAATAATCATAGAAATAAGTTATCATACATTGATTATTTACCATTTTCAAGACACCATGCTAAATATTTTATGTATTGCATTATTTAATCCTCACAATAAACCTATGAGACACATGCTTATTTAATGCCCATTTTACAAATGAAGAAATTGATGCTTAGAGTGGTCAAAGAATTTGCCAAGTATAAGTAAGTGGTAAAAACAAGATTTTGACTCAATCAGAATGACTCAGGTTATCAGGCTCTTTATCACTACCCTAAGGAGAACTAGTGTCCAGTAAAGCAGATTATTTCCCTGACGGCTTTCACCAGCTTCTTAATAAGAATAAGCTTAATTAATTCATTAATAAGAATGATTCCAGCTTACATTGCAATCTCAGTAAATAATATTCATAATTTTTGTGTAACCTTATGCTTAACTTTCTAGAAAATGTGTGTAGTCTAATTATAGAGTAAGAGTTTAGTTATTCTCAAATATTCTTTCATAATTAGAGTTTCAAATTAGTGTTAATTTCATTCCCAGATCCCATGTGGAAACAGCATACGTTATAGGATATTTTTACAAGACATAATTCAATCTGGGAGTGTTCCATGTTACAGAAATACTGAACATAGCTACAACTGATGTCATTTTTATTGGTGGCAAAGTTGCAGGAGCTTTATAGGCAATTTTTACTAATAATTCCTCTATCTTCTATCTAGGTATTTGTGCTTTCTTTGTGTATGACAATCATTTTTCTCATCTAAATATTTATACAGAAGACTTACTTATACACACATGCATAAATGCATACACTCACACTTAGTGCTTGCTTCACATATGTAAACAAGAACACACAGCTACAGGGGTTTTTGTGTTTTTTTAATTTCAAGGCTATTGTGGTTGAACAGCTACTTTGATAGCTTAGCAATTATATTCATGCAGTGTCAGCAACTGCCCAGGCTATGATATAAGGGTGCTAATGATATTATATTCACTGAACTGCCATAATAAGTTTCCAGAGAAAGATAACTTAATTGGCAGCCTATTATCAGAGTACGTATATGGGTGCTCTGGAGTTTGGAATGTGTTCACTGAAGCCAAGGTAATTGAGGCATCAGGTGATTTCAGGAGCGGTGATTAGGATCATCTGTGTGCAATATGCAGTGAGTAAGAACATGTGTAAGAAAGAATCCTTTCCATGAGACATTTAACTGTTGAGACCTCTGAATAACCTTGCTATTCTTTTACCCTCCTCACTTCTTCTAAACTCAAGTTGGAAATAGTTTAGACAAATATTCCTGAGATCAATTTTTATAACAATCCTCAGACAGTAGGGTAAAAAACTAAATTTATTTTTAAGGTAAACTTTACTTAATACATATTCTCATAAGTGTACATTTACACTCAGCCAACAGTCATATATCAATATAAAGTCTGTGAAGTACAAAGAAAACTCATAAATAACTAAATGAATAACCAATAACAACTTCCTACTTATTAATAAAAATAATTCTGAATATAAATATTAAAGAACACATCCATTTATTCTGGATTAGATTGTATAAATTCAAATTTTTATTAGGTCTGGGGTGCCTAATATTGGTGGGAAAAAATATCATAGTACTCAAATAAAGCATGAATCCTTAGGATTTGCTGCATAAGCTATAAGTAAAAATTATTATTCTAAATAGAAGAAGTCAGAGATAAAATTCTATTCAGTGTATTTTATTGTCTAATAGATGCTGACAGATATTTGTTGAATGAATGAATGTATATTTGGTGATCAGAGTTTGGTAATCTGATTATGGGGTTATAGTAACTTCCTTTGGGATAATTTTCCATAGTACCTCAACCACATTTACCACCAAACAGTACTGAATTTTAAAACACTATGTCACATTACTAAAAAACTGTAAAATGTATTATTCCAAATATTAACTGGTAAATTTTACTAAATCAGAGTCTGTATGGTCATGACTATATTATCATTGAGTGCTTATGTAAATAATAATTTCCCAAAATGTAAGGAAACTGAAAACTTAGCACTACATATGAATGGAATGCTAATGAAGCCTTGGAAATAGCCATGACCACATCTTAAACAGACTATGTAGAAGCATTAGAACTGACTCTATGACAGGTTGCTGGAAACCTGGAGACACCTTCTCTTTCTGGATCTCACAGAATCTAGGTCATAGCCCTGACTATGGTCTTTCCATATTATTTTTCTCTTAAAAAAATAAATTGTGTGAGTAATCTTTAAACTTGAACAAAATAGTCTTGGTCAAAAAGTAGCATTACCTACTCACTAATGAAAGATTTAAACTTGGAGACAACTTTTCATTTCCTTTAAGTCACGTCTCTAGTTTTCCTATGTCAGAGTTTAGCATAGCCACTTTATATTTAACAAAAAACCTTTCATGCTGTTAGAGTCTAATTAGGTAGTGACATTACAGGTAAACTCTGAAGAACAGATGTTTGAAAAAGTAAAGAAAGAGGTCATGTCTGCTGAGCACATCTCAGTGCAATAAAACTCCTAATATGTCCTAATAACTGGCATCAGAATAACCCAACTAATAGGTTAGTTAATGCTGTCAATAGAGAAAGAAAAACAAAATCATCACCTAACATGACTTCTTTCAACTAATATTTTCTATAATAGATCTGATAAAAAGGTTAGAAGTTACAAGGCAGACACTGATTACACAAAAAGACTTTCCTTGTCCATGAGTCATCTACCTTACTGAAGAAAGGAATAATTAACAACCTATAAAGCTTTTATTAGATTTTAATGAAGAGGTACAGTGGCTAAAATTTATCTATCTCACAGCTAGCATGGAGTCCTTTATAACTTTCTCAATATTCACAATTATTTTTAACTACCTTCCCTGAAAAATGAACTCACTTTCCTGATTCCCCTATTTCTGTCAATATTACAATCATCCTTCTACTCATTCAGGAAGAAAAATCTAGACATAATATCCAGATCCATTCAGTCATCAAATCCTATCATTGTTTCCCTTGGGATATTTCTCAGATCCAGGCTCTGTCTTTGAATTTGTTAAAATCAACAATAGCATGGTTAGATCTAGGAATTCCTGGAACCGAGAGACCAGACACACATTGATGAACAAGATAAAAGTTGTAAGGAAATCTGTTGTGTTCTGGCTGTTCAGTGTACGTTTGTCTTTCTTCTAGTATTTTCTTATTCCACAATGAATATATTCTTGAGGGCCTCAGAGTATTATGAAAGCTTATTGGATTTGATCTTGTTAAGGAAGTCGGGGAAGACTTCCCCAGGAAATCTAATCTGAAGCTGAACTATGAAATATGAGTAGAAAAAAACTAAGCAATGAGGAGAAGGTGATCCAGGCTGAGGGAACATCATGTACAAAGGCTCTGTGATGGCGAATACAAGAGACAGAAAGAAGGTGCTCGCTGCTCCATCAGAGAGAAATGGGGAAGATGGTCATGTGAACGAGCCTGGAATGGAAGGGGAGGACAAAACCATGCAGTCTTGAGGGCCATGTTAAAGAATTTTGTCTTTATCCAAAAATCACTGGATATTCCATAAAATTTCAAATGCAATATGTTGCTAAAAGAAACTGTCTTCACCTGGGACTCTGATTTCTCCTTCTTTATTTCTTATTTTTTTCATGAATGATGTCATCCATCCAGAATCTAAAACAGAAACATGGAAACTTCCATCTTTTACCACATTCAATTGGTCACTATGGTCAGTCAATTCTACCTCCTATATATGCCTCAAATGTATGCCATTTCTATCACTGCTGTTTAATTCAGACCTCATTTTTTAGTGATTTACATCATTAGAATTCTCCCTGTTCTCTTAGCTCAGCCTCCCTCTAATCCATCCTCCTCACTGTTCCCAATGTAACCTTTTAACATGATTAATATAATCACATAAATCCCCTGCTTAGAATCCTTTATAGTAACACTGACTTTTGCTTCAGATTTCTTAGTTTACTGCACAAGCCACTACCTAAATCTTTATTCTCAGGATTGCAACCTCTTTAAAAGCCTTTTTGATTTCGTTACTGAGCTTCTTACAACATGAATGAGACGTCCTGTTTCAACTACATGCCTTTGAGCATAATGTTCTTAATTTGGGCTCCCTTCTAGCCTTATCAAAATAACACCTTGACTTCTAGACTCAACTAAAGCATCATCTCCTCAGGTGAGACTCTGACTCACTCACTCCTCTTCTGCTTCTGTCAACTTTTAACAGAGTACCTATAAGATGTTTAGTAATCCTTGGTTTTAAGGTTTGTTGCCTCAACCAGATTACAATAGAATTGAGTGCAGGGCTATCCTATCTATCACCATATCTCCAGCACCTAGAGCAATGCTTGACTCTCAAGTAACTCAATAATTTTCTGTTGAACTAGATTTTACATGACAATGTAAATGTCATGTAATGTAATTTGTATAATAATCTTGTGCAGTAAGCAATTTTAAAGCTATTAAAGTTGAAACTATGATGCAGAGAAGGTAAGTAAGTACCTTGCTCAAGTAACGGTTCTTCAACTAATAAGGGAATCTCTGCCCCTTGCAATGAAAGGCCAGTATTTACTGTACAGATAGCTCTTTAGTTTCTGAGACATGATTTAGCCTCACAGTTTATTGTCTACTCATGGACCATTATTAACATTAAATGTAACTCAGTCAAGAGACTCCAGTTGAGGATTTCATTGTAAAGAGTCCATATATATATAATATATTCTTTTACAATTGTAATAGTCTAAGAGCAATAATAATGATAGTAGTAATCTAAGAAATTCCACAACTTCAAACATAAGGCCAATATCATCTCTCTATAATAAAGACACATGCTCCTAACATCACTGAATGATTTTCTGAAGTTTGGAATGAAAATGAGAAATGTAACTTTACTAATCTCTTGGGTTCCAAGAATTTTCAGGGAAGAATGAGTTTGCAATTTTGTATCAGTTAGTCAGGGAAGACCTCACTGAAAAAGTGAAGCTCATTTAGCAGCCTAAAAAAGAGAAGTCAGACCAGCTGAGATTGCCATTCCAAGAGAAACTGAGAGCCACACAGGTCAAGGGAGAAGAAAGTTTGAAAAAGGAAGGAGGATGAACAGTGACAAATGCTACAGAATGGTCACGTAAGATCAAGACTGAGGAAACACATGATGGTTTTCAAGATTTTTATAGAAGTTTCAGGGGAAAGGCAGGGACAAATAAAAACAGAAACAAAACAAAACCCCAAATTGCAGCAAGTTGGAGAGTGATTAGAGGTGAGAAGGAAATTCAGCATATATAAACCACTTTTTCCAATAAAATGGCCATTGCACCCTCCACACTGAAGCCATCAAAAAACCATCTGTTTGTTCTTCCTTGGAAATGTATCCACATTTACCATTACTCCTCTCCTCCAATGCTATCCCTAATCTAAGCCACCACCATCTCTTTTCTGGACAGTTAGTATAGCCTCCCAACTGGCCATTCCACTTTCACTCTTGTCTGCCTAGAGTCTATATGCCACAAACAGCAAGACTATTCTAACTAAAATGTCACTTCTCAAATCAAAACTCACCAATGGCTTCCCTTTCAATCAGCAATAATATGGTTAGATCTAGGGATTCCTGGAATAGTCACAAGGACCTACGTGATCTGTCCCCTGCTACCACCTCCTTGACCTCAAATTCTACAACTGCCCACTTCCTTCACTCAGTTTCAGCTATAGTAGCCTCATTATATTCCTCAAATAAGTCAGATATTGTTTGGCCCCAGGACCTTTGTGCATGCTCTTCCTGTTGCTTGAAATACAGTTCCCTTCAGGTATCTCTGTAATTTATCCCTTCCTTTCTTTCAGGTTTTTGCACAAATAGTACTCCTCAGTAAAGTCTTCCCTGAGCATCTAATATAAAATTGCAAACTCCTCCCCCAGACCTCTCTCTACATCTCTTCCCTGCTTTTCTCTTTTTCCATAGTACTTGTTATCATATAACATTCTACCTATTTTATTTACTCCTTAGTTTATCTCCACACACTATAACATTAGCTTCATCGGAGCAGGGATTTGTATCTGCTTTATGAACCACTGTATCTCCAGCACCTAGGACATGCCATTCACATAAAAAGTATTGAATTAATATTTGTTGAATAAATGAAAGAGTGGATGTAAAGAGAAAGAATGAGATTAGATGGAGGAAGTAAAGGTTCCTGGAAGGATTTTATAAATATGGACAATACCAGAACCTGTGTATGTACTGATGGAAAAGAGACAAAAGAAAGTAAAATGTTGAAGACATAGGAAAATAAGGAAATTATTGACAGAACAATGTCTCTGAAGCAGCAAGAAAGCGCATGAGTTTTAGCACAAATACAAAATTAAAAGTGCATAGAATGGTGCCAAATCTGTGTTCACTGGGATTTGGTGTTTGCTGCTCTTAATTCTCAGAAATGAATTTAAGTGCAAAAATGGAGGTTAAAACAACTTGTGATATGTCAAAAATAAAGATGCTTTCCATTGTATTTTCATGAAAAGAAACATTGTCATACAAACTAATATTCATGATTCTTAAGAATTATAGTAATCATTATTGGTATCACTGTGACTTGTTTAAATGTGCAGTAGTTTCTATAAAAATGCATTTTATTCATGATTTTATGGAAACCTACCAAAGAATTCACATCACCATCAAACCATATCCAAGTCATTGAGCCATTAAGAAAGCCCAACTATTAGACATGATCAACACATTTTTAAAGATATTCTAGGTTAATGGGAGATAAAAGAAGACCCATTGTTTTTCCATCTGGATCCAGCATTGCACAAATTAATGTAAAAGCTAAAATAAAAGTGATTTTCTTTTTTACTATCCAGGAAATTAAATCAAAGACGAACTCAAATATCACATCAAACAAAATGTCCTCAAATCAATTTCACATGCCCAATGGCCCTGATTGTTTTGACAGCGTATAAAGAAAGGACTTATTGAGGGGTTCAAACACTTGGCATCAGATTTGGCTCTTCTGCCTACTTTGTCTATTTTCAATTTCTAATCATACTTCCAAGAATGTTACATTCCTCCTCTGAAAGTATATCATCTTATCTAATGTCACATCCACTGTTCTATATCAAGCTCTCATGACCTCTCTTAGGGACCACCACAGCAGCCTCCTTACCAAACCCACACTTTTCAGTACTTAGGACCAAATGGTTGCCTACAAGTGACTAAGTGATTACACTATAGATCTCACAAAATTATGCTATTTTCTGTGGATGTTTTAATGACAATAGAGCTCCAAGCTGGTCAAACTCCACAAGTGTCATGCAGAATCACAAACTAACCTTAAGTTGGCTGTGGATGGAATGTCCTGTAGAGAAACCCTTAGATTAGTTAAAGTAACTAATAAGCCATAAATCAGTCATTTGATCAGGTATTTTCTATAAGATGAAGTAACACTATTCCAGAAGGTACACTTGTGACATCTTTTCCATCAAAACTATTTTGCTTCAATACTCCCATAGAGTATAACACCACATCGGATTGATTAATAAGAAATCTGAGAGTTATTATATCCCCTAAGATGCCATTGGCTGAAACTAATAGAAATCTTGAGTAAAACTGGCTTACACAATAAATGTATCTCACATAACACTTCTCTTTAGCACTAGTTCCTCTTCTCTGTACTATTCTTGGAAGTCTTCCTTCATATATTGGCATCACCCCCAGACTGGCAGGAAGGTGGTGGCAGCAGGTTCAAGAATCAGTTCCATACATGACAATACCCAGAAAAGGAAAATGGACTACGGCTCCTACTTCTCCTACTTAGGAGTGCGAAAAATTTTCAGAAGCCCCCTGGTGTATGTTGAATTGTGTCCCATGTGATTGGGATCTTATTTGGAAATGGGATCTTTGCAGATGTAATTAGTTAAAATGGTGTCATGTTCGATCCATGATGAACAAAATATCAATAGTTTAATTAAAGCCAAGCTCTTTACTGTCTTCAAATAAAGACAGTATTATTGATTAGTATGGGCCCCAAATCTAATGACTAGTGTTCTTATAAAAATGTCATGTAAACACAGAGAGACAGAGAAGACACACAGTAGAGAAGGTCATGGGAAGACAGAGGCAGAGATTGGAGTGATCTTGGCTGCAAGCCAAGGAACGCCAGATATTGTGGGCAATGACCAGAAGCAAGGAGAGAAACGTGGAACAGATTCTCCCTCGGAGCATCCAGAAGAAACCAACCCTGCAGGCACTTTGATTTTATTTTATTTATTTATTTATTTTTTACATATTTATTGGAGTATAATTGCTTTACAATGGTGTGTTAGTTTCTGCTTTATAACAAAGTGAATCAGTTATACATATACATATGTTCCCATATCTCTTCCCTGTTGCACTTTCCTCCCTCCCACCTTCCCTATCCCACCACTCCAGGCGGTCACAAAGCACCCTGTGCTATGTGGCTGCTTCCCACTAGCTATCTACCTTACGTTTGGTAGTGTATATATGTCCATGCCTTTCTCTTGCTTTGTCACAGCTTACCCTTCCCCCTCCCCATATCCTCAGGTCCATTCTCTAGTAGGTGTCTTTATTCCTGTCTTACCCCTAGGTTCTTCGTGACATTTTTTTTTTTTAAATTCCATATATATGTGTTAGCATATGGTATTTGTCTTTCTCTTTCTGACTTACTTCACTCTGTATGACAGACTCTAGGTCTATCCACCTCATTACAAATAGCTCAATTTCGTTTCTATTTTTCTTTCTTTTTTTTTTTTTTTGTGGTACGTGGGCCTCTCACTGTTGTGGCCTCTCCTGTTGTGGAGCACAGGCTCCGGACACGCAAGCTCAGCAGCCATGGCTCACGGGCCCAGCTGCTCCGCGGCATGTGGGATATTCCCAGACCGGGGCACGAACTGATGTCCCCTGCATCGGCAGGTGGACTCTCAACCACTGCGCCACCAGGGAAGCCCCCAATTTCGTTTCTTTTTATGGCTGAGTAATACTCCATTGTATATACGTGCCACATCTTCTTTATCCATTCGTCCGATGATGGACACTTAGGTTGTTTCCATCTCCAGGCTATTGTAAATACAGCTGCAATGAACATTTTGGTACATGACTCTTTTTGAATTATGGTTTTCTCACGGTATAAGCCCACTAGTGGGACTGCTGGGTCATATGGTAGTTCTATTTGTAGTTTTTTAAGGAACCTCCATACTGTTCCCCATAGTGGCTGTACCAATTCACATTCCCACCAGCAGTGCAAGAGTGTTCCCTTTTCTCCACACCCTCTCCAGCTTTTATTGTTTCTAGATTTTTTTGATGATGGCCATTCTGACTGGTGTGAGATTGTAGTTCTCATTGTAGTTTTGATTTGCATTTCTCTAATGATTAATGATGTTGAGCATTCCTTCATGTGTTTGTTGGCAGTCTGTATATCTTCTTTGGAGAAATGTCTATTTAGGTCTTCTGCCCATTTTTGGATTGGGTTGTTTGTTGTTTTGTTATTGAGCTGCATGAGCTGCTTATAAATTTGGGAGATTAATCCTTTGTCAGTTGCTTCATTTGCAAATCTTTTCTCCCATTCTGAGGGTTGTCTTTTGGTCTTGTTTATGGTTTCCTTTGCTGTGCAAAAGCTTTGAAGTTTCATTAGGTCCCATTTGTTTATTTTTGTTTTTATTTCCATTTCTCTAGGAGTTGGGTCAAAAAGGATCTTGCTGTGATTTATGTCATAGAGTGTTCTGCCTATGTTTTCCTCCAGGAGTTTGATAGTTTATGGCCTTACATTTAGGTCTTTAACCCATTTTGAGCTTATTTTTGTGTATGGTGTTAGGGAGTGATCTAATCTCATACTTTTACATGTACCTGTCCAGTTTTCCCAGCACCACTTATTGAAGAGGCTGTCCTTTCTCCACTGTACGTTCCTGCCACCTTTATCAAAGATAAGGTGTCCATATGTGCGTGGGTTTATCTCTGGGCTTTCTATCCTATTCCATTGATCTATCTTTCTGTTTTTGTGCCAGTACCATACTGTCTTGATTACTGTAGCTTTGTAGTATAGTCTGAAGTCAGGCAGCCTGATTCCTCCAGCTCCATTTTTTGTTCTCAAGATTGCTTTGGCTATTCGGGGTCTTTTGTGTTTCCATACAAATTGTGAAATTTTTTGTTCTAGTTCTGTGAAAGATGCCATTGGTAGCTTGATAGGGATTGCACTGAATCTGTAGATTGCTTTGGGTAGTAGAGTCATTTTCACAGTGTTGATTCTTCCAATCCAAAAACATGGTATATCTCTCTAACTGTTTGTATCATCTTCTATTTCTTTCATCAGTGTCTTATAATTTTCTGCATACAGGTCTTTTGTCTCCTTAGGTAGGTTTATTCCTAGATATTTTATTCTTTGTGTTGCAATGGTAAATGGGAGTGTTTTCTTGATTTCACTTTCAGATTTTTCATCATTAGTGTATAGGAATGCCAGAGATTTCTGTGCATTAATTTTGTATCCTGCTACTTTACCAAATTCATTGATTATTTCTAGTAGTTTTCTGGTAGCATCTTTAGGATTCTCTATGTATAGTATCATGTCATCTGCAAACAGTGACAGCTTTACTTCTTCTTTTCCGATTTGCATTCCTTTTATTTCCTTTTCTTCTCTGATTGCTGTGGCTAAAACTTCCAAAACTATGTTGAATAAGAGTGGTGAGAGTGGGCAACCTTGTCTTGTTCCTGATTTTATACTCTAGCCTCCAGAACTGTGAAAGAACACATTTCTGTTGTTTTAAGCCACATAGTTTGTGGTAAATTGTTACAGTAGCCTTAGGAAAGGAATACAATCCTGAAGCCTACTTCCTTGTGGGTCATGTTTCCAGGATGGGTCACAAGTCTATTCCTAAACAAATCACTGGCAGGGAAAATGGATTACAACCATTGGTTTAGACCAGTCATTTGTGGTGGAATGGATTGTGGAGACTCATCCACAATGACCACTATATAGTTACATTTTACTTCTCCCTCTTCCTTACCACTCTCACATTCAGTCACCAAGTTCTGTAGACTGTGGTTTGTGAATATCTCTTGTCTGCATGCCTTTCTTTTTATTTTGTATTTCATCTTTTGAGTCCTAAAACCATTCACATTGTTCAAAAATCAAAATATATCACAAAAACTAAAATATATCACAAAAACAAAAATATACACCCACAAGTTTCCTTCCCACCTATGCCTCAATCATTCTGTTCCACAACCATCACCTGAGACTCAGGTAACCACTTTTATTAATTTCTTACATACAGTATCTTTCCAATATTTCCATGTGCAAATATAAAATAAAATGATAAAATATATTGCCCTTACACAAAAGGTAGCACTTTTTTTCTGCACTATATCTTGGAGGTCTTTCCTCTAAAAATTTTCAATATCCTACATTTTCTATCCCTTTCAGCACTCTTTCACATTAAGCCACAGTATTTCTCTCCTGGGGGACTACAACTACCTCTAAATGGTAACGGTGCATTCAATGTTGACCCAGACCAAACAGCAACAATAGTAATCTTTATAAATTTTAATATGTTCCTGTAACTTCACTTGAGAGGCCCTGATGATAAAGTCTACCTAAGACCAGCTATATAATTTTTAGGTCCAAGTACAAACTGCAAATGTGGGGCTCCTTGTTCAAAACTTATTAAGAATTTCCAGTGGTGAAAACAGAGCATGGAAACAAGCATGGGATTCTTCTAAACAAGAAGCACTGTGCAACTGCACAAGTCTCACACCCATGAAGCCATCTCTGAGTGTGCATATTATTTGTAAACTACCATTAATCTGGCCCTAAATACTCTTCCTAATCCTATACTCAAGTTCCCCGGACATTCTATGCCATTGCCATAATAGATTATGTCAACTTCTCATGTCCTAGATTTTTCTCTCTCCTACCACTTTCATGCACTATTCTCTCCTTATCTTTCCTGCTTCTTCACCTTTTAAACTCTGCATATCCTTCAGCTCCTGGCTAGTATTTCACTTCCCCTGGGAGACCTCCTGTGAATTGTTATACTAGGTAAGAGTCACCCTACTGTATGTTCACAGAGCCCCCTGTAATCTGACTCATAACCCATCATTCTTGGAAATAACCTGTGTCTGCTTGGTCAAATATTAATGTTACCTAATATTTATTGAGTGCTTATTATGAGCACCCCCAAGGCAGGAACTAAGGTAAGGTGAGTGAGGCACTCGCCTTCAGAACAAAATTTAAGAAGGTGCCAAAAAAACTATGTAATTAAGATCTGTAATATTTTAATGCAATAGTTCAAAAAAATCAAAATTCATGCAAAAAATCCATGATGAACAAAATACTAACATTTTAGTTAAAGACAAGCTCTTTTCTCTCTACAACTAAAGACATATTACTGATTTTTCTTTTTGCTTCAGGCTATGATATGGCTCCGTACTGGTGCCCAGCATTGTGCTAAGCCTTCTACATACTTCAACTAAATTAATTCTCAGAGCAGTTCTGTTGCAAAGAGATCATTATCCTCCTTTTACAAATGAGATGTCCTTAGGTGTAAAGAAGTTAAGCAATTCTGCTCAGTGCCACAGCTAAGGAGTGGTGCTGAGATTCACACTCTAGCCAGCCTGCCCCCCCAGTCCCTGCTCTTAATTACTGCTAAATTACCTCCTGGTAGGTGGATAATTGGAAATTTTACCATATACTTTCTATTTTGAATACATGTTTAAACAGAGCATAAATTACCTGACCCAAAAACATGTCTTTGGGAGGAGGAGAGAAATGACATGAGAGAACAACATTTATAAAAATAAAAACATAAAAACATTTGGCTACTTAATATGCATCAAAGACTAGCAAATTTAGTCATTTGCTAAATTTCAAATACCAACTTGTTCATTCTTAAGGCATTACTTTTTTAAATCTTAAAAATCTTTATGTAAGAAATATTCACTTAATAAAGACATGTCTATTAGAAAAAATTTATCCATTCCAGTTAACATATCAGTCAAATCGTATCCATATGCTAATTTGCCCTTGGGGGCTAAAATTATGTTAAATAGATTTTCTCCTACATTGTATGTATGATCATCCTTCTATTAGAACCAGTAATATGATTTTGTGAAAAGAGATAATACAAATGAGATTTTTGCAACACTGAGGACAAACAATGTTCCTAATTTTTTGTGATTTTTTCATCTCCTCATTCGTCAGGTAATTGTATTCTTCATTTTTGTTGTTTTCTTAACGTTGCAAAATAAATATAAGAATAACAATAATTTTATCCATGATGTACATACTCCAAAGTTTTAAAAAATGACTCTTTTGGTAACTGTTTCATCTTTTTAAAAATCATTATGGAATAAGGAAAGAATAAATGTTTCCACTGCATTTTACACTTGAGGAACAGAAATGCAAATAGGCTCAGTGACTTACCCCAGATGACTCAGAAACTGACATTTATTATATTTGGATATGATGGTCAAATTTTCATATTGTAGTCTAATTCTGAACCTTAGGTAGGTGAAGAAGAGATAGGGTTTCTGATTAAGAGAAAACAGAAAATGTGACAAATTGGGTGTGAGAGGAGACAGGGTACACCTGGGACACTTAGAGTCATGTAAATTCTATAAACAAACCTACAGTTGACCCTTGAACGACCTGGGGGTTAGAGGTGCCAAGCTTGTGGCTGTTGAAAAATCCATGTATAACTTTACAGTTGCCCCTTTGTATCCACTGTTCCACATCCACGGATTCAATCACCTGCAGATGGTATAGTACTACAGTATGTATTTATTGAAAAAAACCTGCGTATAAGCAGACCCATGCAGTTCAAAACTATGTTGTTCAAGGTTCAACTGAATTTGCATAGTAACATTATATGCAATGGGTTCATATATTCTATTTTTGCTACCATACATTTGAATAGGTGATATACATAGGAATAAACTGAAATCAATATCACACAATAATAAATGATGGAACCAGAATTCATATCCATGTCTTTTGACACTGATATTCTTTTCTTTTTAATATCATAAAACTAAAGAAAGAATTATTTACAATGTTTCTTAGAAATTGATAAAGTGTCTAGATACTGCAAATCAACTTACCTAAATGTTTTAATCATTTAGATATTAATATTAAAAATGAATGAAATGTTTAAAATTTAATAGAAATGCATCTATTAAAATTTAGCTTTAAGATATATAGGTAATTTTTATCTATTTGAATGGTAGGTGAAGTGTAAATTATTAAGCAAATGTGCTTATTTACTCTAATTTTTGTTACTTTTTTGATATCAGAATACTTACCAATCAATAAAGTAGCCAATGGAGCATAATTCTGAGGAAAACATAGACTAAACCTAAATGCTTTAAATGTTTCTTAGTTCAAAAATCTCTAGAATCTTTAAATGTTTCTTAGTTCAAAAATCTCTACAATCTTTAAATGTTTCTTAGTTCAAAAATCTCTAGAGATTGAAGCAAAGATTAAGTATTAGTGCTTATCTGGGGGCAGATTCAGCGGGCAGGATGGCAATCCAGGGCAGTAAGAGTGAGGGAAAGTGGAGTTAAGTGTGAAGAATGGCAAGCAATGCAAGGTGATGATTATTGGGCTAGCCAGTGCTTCATGAGGATCCATAAATAGACACATCAGTAGATGCATCTGCACAGCATGAAGAATATCTCTGGAAAGTTGTAAGAGAAAAGAAAAGTGCCTCAGAACAGTCAGTGGAAGAACAAAAGAAGGTATGAATCTTCACAGGTCCTGCCCATCTCCTGTTTTCTGATATTTGAAGCTTTCCCACTAGAACTTAACTCTTCACACTTCTGGGTTGCATCCTATGCTTTAGCAGCCTCTTGAGAAGCATTATCCCATGCCCCACAGTGTAGCTAGTAGGCCCCAGGCAGTTGAACCATGCAAGTGAACATAGAGTAAGTCAACCATTATAATAGCTGAAGGAGAGTTAAAGTTCCTTAAGCAATTTTCATTCTATTTCAATCTTTGTTTCTTTTTGTTCCTCAGACTGAATGAATTCTACTGCCTTGTCTTGGAGTTCACTGATCATTTCTTCTACTCGATCTAGTCTGATGTTGAACCCCTTTACTAAATTTTTCAGTTCAATTATTGTATTCTTCAGCTCTATGATTTCTGTCTGGTACTTTTTTTACATTTTCTATCTCTTTATGGAAATTCTCACTTTATTCATACATTGCTCTTCTCACCTCAATGAGCATCTTTATGACTGCTGTTTGGAACTTTCTATTGAGTAAATCACTTACCTCTGTTTCATTAAGATTGGTTTCTCGAGATTTAGCTTGTTTTTTGTTTGGAACATATTCACTTGTTTCCTCATTCCTTGATTCTGTTTGTTTCTGCTCATTAAATAAAATAGCCACCTTCCCAGGCTTGATAGACTGGTCTCATGTAGGAGATGAATCTTGTCAATCAGCTTTCCTGAGCTCCTGGTTTCCTCTCAAAACTTTGTGATTGTCCAAGCCACTGTCTTTGTTATTAGTGGGTTCCCAGTAGTTGAGGGTGTGCCAACACCCATCAGTGTCCCAAAGAGAAGGGTTGCAGTCAGCACCTAGATTTTGGCTGATTAGAAATTGGACTTTCAGGCAGCAGCTTGTAAACTATGAAGTCAAACAACTTCCAGCTAAAGACCAGAAGACGGGTATTTTGCCTGCTCCCTCTGCACTGATCCCTGGCAAGGACAAGCATGGTGAGTGCTAATGCACCCATTAAGAACTGCTTCTTTATCTTCTATAGTCCTATGGGTCTCACTGGCTTTCAGAGCTAGGTGTTTTGGGGGTCCATCCCTCAGGTGGGACCCTTAAAATTTGAGGTACAAAATGTGCAGGTCAAATTCTTTGCTCCTTAGGGAGAAACTGGGATTTGGGGATTCCCTCCTGAATATATGGCCCTGTACAAAGGGTGGGATTTATGGCAAGAATATATCTCAATCTTTCCTACCTGTTTCAATTTGGGTGCTTTCTCATTCACTCAATGTGTAGGAATCACTCAGCTGTTTCTGAATTTCTCTCAGAGGGAATTGTGCCATGTGTAGCTATACATTTGGTGTGTCCATGGGAAGAGGGAAATTCAGGAGCTTCCTATGTCATCATCTTGATCTGGTATCTAATGTTACTAATTTGAATTACCTTAGTTTTCCTGTTTACTTTGTATTTAACTTTAATTTTTAAAATAATTGTATAGGGGTTTATACTTAATTTATAGTTGCATGTTATTTATGTAGTATTAAAAATAATTTGAATCCACATTAGGAATCTAAGAGAACTTCAGTGGTTTCTTTAAGTGTCCCGTACATTATTTCAGCTTGAGATGTGTTGCAATATGCCGTTGCCAGGTTAATTTTCCTAAAGCATAGCTCACAATTATGCTATTCTCTGATACAAAATCTTTACAAGTTTCTCATTGCCTGCAAAATTAAGTTCAAATTTATGAATCTGTCATCCCCGTATATACGTTCTCCTCCATTGTACCAGGACTTATCTTTATTTTCTAAACTTTACCTCGCCACTCATGCACATATACATGACACCCTCACTCATCCTTTACTTTTTTTTGCCATAATCTCATCGTGGCCAATCCCAACCATGTATTAAGATCCATGACACCTTGCCTGATTCTTCAAGCACTTGAGCTTGACACTTCATTAGATTCTGTGATGTTTTGTGTGTAACATTCTTATGGCATTTAGTACATCTGCTTTGTATTATGGTTGCTTGTGTGTATACCTTAATAAAGTCATCTTATCTTCATCTGGGTATCCTCTAATGGGCCTAGATTGGTATTTTGTACAGGTTATCTGTTCAATGTATATTTGTTAAGCTAATGTGAGACCCAAACAAAATTAGCTGCTCACACGTTTGAAAATGCCTATATACTGTGAAAGTAATCACTGTGAAATTATTGATGGCTGAATATTGAGGCAAGTAGGGGAAGCTTCAGAGTAGTGAGTTTATGTGTAATTGGTTGAACACCTAGCACATAATGACATTCTAAATGCAGCATTTTTATAAGGTAATGGCGAGCACTGGAATCTAGGATTGTGTGTTAGTATTGATTAAGATCACTAATGAAGAAAAGAATAGCAAATAAAGGCCAAAATAATTCTTTGTTGGATACCAATTAACCACTATCTGTTTGCTCTAATAGGCCACTAGTAGAGGAAATGATAAAATTAGCTATACACATAAGAAATATTTATTGCCTACATATTACTTTTGCCCTGAAATCAGTGCAACTCAGCTAACTCGTACAGTAAAATTGCCCCAAAATAGTTTAAAATAAAGGGATTTTTAGCACTAAAGTCCTAAATATTTAAAATAGTAAGAAAATATGTTCTTTAAATGATTTTAGAATACTCCTATTTTTTAAACTTCTGAATTGTTTTTTGCATCTAGAAAGCTATCTAAATCCCTGCTGATTTATCCTTACACTTTCAGCAG
>NW_006773973.1:94737-98058 GCF_000442215.2 Lipotes vexillifer | reverse complement strand
CCTGCTGTTTTATCCTTACACTTTCAGCAGGATTTCTTTGCTCCTAGGCACCAGACAGTCTTGTTATTAATGGCAAATCCTTGTAGCTCCTGGTTGATGCAGGTGGAGCTTTGATTGACAAGGTAATAAAAGTGTTAATGAGACAGAGTGGCACAGTCAGAGATCAATAGTTGCCAAGAAAAAAAAAAAAATTCTGATACTTAATTTTGTAGAATTTCCTTAAACCAGTGAAAAACCTTTTGTATCAAAATAGACTTTCCATTTTACAATTGATGATTGTTTTTTAGTCTCTGGCTGACCTGTCATACATATTGCATTAAAGCATAACCATGCTTAGAGTGGATACCATTCATATAATCATGCCTGAATTCCTTAGCTTGCCATTCACAGATCTGGTGGTCTTCAGATCTGTGACTACAGTCTGAACAGATCTTTCATCTTCTTCACCCAGCAGTTGGGTGACCTAGGGCAAGTTTCTAAACTTCACTGAGCCTCAGATTCTACATCTGTCAAAAGACTTTATAAACACCTCCCTCACAAAGCAATATCTACAATTGTTTTGTGGTCCTCTGTTTTCACTTGATCTCTGCTCTATTTTGATTCTACCATCCCTTCATATCACTTAGCATTTGCTTCATAACAAACTACGTCCAAAATTCATAACTTAAATAATAAACAATTATTATTTCTCACAAATCTATGGGTCAGCTGGGTGTACTTCTGGCCTAGGTCATCCCAGCTGAAGCAGGATGGTGTAGGATGACGATGACCTCTTTCTTGCCTAGTAGTTGGTTTGATATCAGTGGAAGCCACAGAGATGATTTGGCCTCGTGCGTCTCATCACCTATAAGGCTAGCCCAGGTGCACACACATGCTGTAGTCACAGGAGTCCCAGGAGCAGCAAGAGAGGGAAAGCCCAATGACTTTTCAAGTCAGCTTCTGTCACATCTGCTATCATCTTATTGATCAAAGCAAGTCACACTGTGAAGCCCAGAGTAAGAGTGTGAAGGACTAATCCTGAGCATACATATAGAGAGGTGAATTATGGACGGCATATCTTCCACAAACTACCACACTCTCACACTCTTTTTACTTGGATATCCTCAAGAAGCACATAGATTTCCCTATAGAATAATAATTTCCTTCAGATGCAATATGATCAGGGTTAAATATATCAAAAGCTCTTAATATGCTCTTGTATTTTATATTCCCACTGACTGCCTGATTAGCCTTTAATTATACATAGTGCTGAGAAGTACTTTTGGAAAAATAGACTGCTTATACTACATATGACTTTTTTGTTGGAAGCTTTTTAACCTATGGGAAAAAATGTTATTTTTATTTTTGTCTCTCCAGTTTAGAAAGCATGGCTTTCACTTTGCTTTGATTCTTTTTTCTTAAAAATATCACTCTGGGGTAAATTATATTTTTCAGTTTTAGAAAGGAACCAACGTATCTCAGAATCTGAGTTGTTCATATAACTTTGTGTTGTTCCTTGTTTTTGTCAGTTTTATTCTATATGATATGGCTCCATGAGCAAAATGTATCTCATTTGAAAAATGGCCAAAAGGACAGGGGAAGTGTATTAGTCTACTCAGGCTGCCTTAACAAAATATCACAGACTGGGTGACTTAAACAACAGAAATCTATTTTCTCACAGTTCTAGATGCTACAAGTCCAAGATCAAGGTGCTGTCTGATTCAGTTCCTGGTGAGAGGTCTCTTCTTGGCTTGCAGACAACTGCCTTCTTGCTGTGTCCTCACTTGGGGGGGTGGGGTGCAGGAGTGAGGAGTAGGTCTCTGGTATCGCTTTTCATAAGGACGCTAATCGTATCATTTCAGAGCCTCACCTCATTTAACCTTTATCACTTCTTTACAGGTCTTACCTCCAAATATAGTCATACTGGGGTTAGGAGCTTCATCATATGAATTTGGGGGGATACAATTCAGTCCATAGCAGGAAAGATAGTGAAAGCCAAAAGCTTAAATCTTTACAAACCTCACCAATTTCTTTAAGGTAAGCTTGATCTATATAGTGTGTTGTGGTTACACAAACTTCTATGACTCTCTGCAGCTTTGACTAATCACAGTACAGTAGAAAAAGACAAACAAACCTAAAATTTGATCAAGAAAGATTCACCTGAGCATATGTAACTGAAGGTAAAATTTTGCAGGCATGACAACGCAGCACCTAGGATACCCTGTGGAAAATAGCCTGAAAAATCATGAACAATATAAACTTTCTTTCTTTTAATTAACAAAAATATAAATAACTTTTTAAAACTATTTCCTATAACACTTTTTTTCACATATGTTTGATGTGTACTTGGTGTCAGCAAGAATTGGGTTGGAATTATTTAATGTGACTAGAATGTAAATGTAAGATTGTATCACTAAAATATTTTTCCCAAGAGTAGTAATTGTTTAAAAGTCTGAAAAGTATCAATTTTATAAGCAAATGACCCTTTCTGAGAAACACAGAACAGATAAACTTAGAGAGCTAAAAGTATTCAAATGTAAGTAAAATTTCAGCTACAAAATTCTCTAGGGTATTACATCATTGAGTATCTTTATGAACTACAAAAATTTCCTATTCCCATTATTTTTCCTGTTCAATATCCTATTACTACAGATGAGTGTGGGGTGTGCTAGTTTTACCAACTGCAGCTGAAAACTCTGATGTGTGGGATAGTGCTAAATGAGAAAAGAAGGCATTTTTTTCTCATTCACTTCTATACTGAACATGTCAAAGTGAAAAAAAAAATTAGCTAAAATTGCTTATAAATATATGCTAGATAGTATATTCTTACAGAATTTTCTTTTTTAATGTATTCAGAGGATGAAGACCTTAGTAAGATGTCCTAGAAAGTGTTGGGCTACCACAACAAAATCTGACAGACCAGGTGGCTTATACAACAGAAATAGCATCTAGAACTGTGAGAAAATAGATTTCTGTTGTTTAAGTCACCCAGTCTGTGATACTTTGTAATGTTATATTTTCTCACAGTTCTGGAGGCTGGGAAGATCAAGATCAGAGTGCCACCTGATTAGGTTCCTGATGGGAACTCTCTTTCCGGCTTGCAGAGGACTGCCTTCTCCCTGTGTCCTCATGTGGCAGAAGAGGGGATGTGGGTGGGGAGTACACTCGGGTCTCTTCTCATAAGGACACTGATCATATCATATTAGGACCCCACCATTTTTTTTTTTTTTTTTTTCCTTGTGTTATGCGGGCCTCTCACTGTTGTGGCCTCTCCCATTTGCGGAGCACAGGCTCCGGACGCGCAGGCTCAGTGGCCATGGCTCACGGGCCCAGCCGCTCCGC
>NW_006773973.1:92599-94593 GCF_000442215.2 Lipotes vexillifer | reverse complement strand
TGTGGGATCTTCCCGAAACGGGGCACGAACCCGCGTCTCCTGCATCGGCAGGCGGACTCTCAAGCACTGCGCCACCAGGGAAGCCCAGGACCCCACCATTTTTATCTCATTTGACTTCAAATCTTTATCACCTCCTCACAGGCCCCGTCTCCAAACAGAGTCACATTGGGAGTTAGGACTTTGACATATGACTCTTTTTTTGAGGGGGTGGGTCACAATTCAGCCCACAGCAGAAGACAACTGCTGTATCTGCAAGTCAGACTGCAAGGCTAATTCTTCATGTCAAATTTTCCTATTAGGTCTTGAAAACTGATGATCCTTGCATCATTAGTTAGGTCATAATTCTCCAAACTGTAATTTATTATATACCTGTTGATTTTTGAAGCTGTATAGTATAGATCCTGCTTTAAGGGTCATCTCTGAGAGAAGAGATGAGAAATTCTTCATTAGTGCTAGAAGACGGGACCTGCAGTTCAGCCATCTCACCTGGCAGAAAGCAGGAAAGGTTCATCTATCTCTGCCTTCTTCCCATTCCTTCCTTCTACCCTAATATCCTCATCATATTCTAGAATATGAAACAAAATATAGAAATTGACATTTTTCTATTTGCTTTGTATTTATTCAATTATTATTTTATTCAACCAAGATTTACTGAGTGTTCACCAGTGTCAGATGTTGTGCTATAAATTAGGGATAAAAATAGCATTCATTTGTTCCTTCAATAAATATTTATCAAGCACCTACTGTGTGCCAGGAACTGTTCTAGGAATCTGTGAATAAAGTAGAAAAACATTCCTTCCCTCCTGGAGTTTATATTCTAAGGCAGAAAAACAAACAATCAATTTTTAAAGTTAAATTATAGAACATGTTAGAAGTTGATAGGTGCCCATAATTATTACAACATGATAAGAAAGTAGGAAGTAAGTGAAAGGGAGTAAGTTACAAGAATAAATAGAGTGGTCTCAGTAGGCTTCATGGGAAATGTAACGTTTGAGCACAGATCCAAAGATGAGAATGTTAGCTAAGCAATTATCTGGGTATAGAACATTCCGAGTAGAGAGAACAACAAGGGCAAAAATTTTAAGGATGTCATGTGCCTGGTGAGTTCCAGAAACAGCAAAGTGGCCAGTGGGGTTGGAGAGTGAGCAAGAGAGAGAGGAATTTAGAGTTGAACGGTCAGTTCGTGTAAGACCTTGTAAGCCACTGTAAAGTGTTGACATTAACCCTGTAAGTTAGAGAGCATTGCACCTCAGGGTTCCAAAAAATGGAATGACATGTTCAGACTTATTTTTTGTTGTTGTTGTTGTTGTTGTTTTTGTTTTTTGCAGTACGCGGGCCTCTCACTGTTGTGGCCTCTCCCATTGCAGAGCAGAGGCTCCGGACACGCAGGCTCAGCGGCCATGGCTCACGGGCCCAGCCGCTCCGCAGCAGGTGGGATCTTCCCGGACCGGGGCACGAACCCGTGTCCCTTACATCAGCAGGCGGACTCTCAAGCACTGCGCCACCAGGGAAGCCCCAGACTTATATTTTAAGTATTGCTTTTTAGATGTATGTCTTATAAACAGAATGTAACTGTACTTTGGTTTTTAATTCAATCTTATGATCAGTCTTTAGGTGAAAGGTTTATTCCATTCATATAGATTACAAATTTGGATTTATTGCTACCATCTTATTTTGTATTCTATATATGTCCTTCCTCCCCCTTTTCTATTTGCTTTTCTTTCATCCTTCTTTCTTTTCTCTTTTTATTTTTTCTTTCTTTCTTCTTTCTTTCTTCCTCCCTTTCTTCCTTCCTTTCTTCAGACTGCTTTGGTTTCACCACCATTTGATTTCTTCCTCTACTTATTTTAAAGCACATTGTAATACTTTTAGTTTTTTAGTTGTGTCTCCAGAAATTCTGGCATGCTTATTTAACCTCACCAGTTCTAAATATATAAAATCTTTATTTTCTTTCTGAGTAATACAATGACTTTAGAATGCTTGGTTCCAATAAC
>NW_006773973.1:77657-92589 GCF_000442215.2 Lipotes vexillifer | reverse complement strand
CTCTTTCTCTGTTTATAAAAAATTATTGGGTAATATTTTATTTCTGTGTTGAGATTTTTACCATCACAAATTAGACAATATCGTTAATGTTTTACATAGTCAGTCATTGTTTAGACTTTCCAAGGGGTTTGCCATTATTTTGCCTACTAAATGTTCTTGAATTTCAGATCTTTCTACAATGATCATTCTCCCTCTTCCTGAAGATGTTTTAGACATCCTTTAGTTAAATGTATTGTTAGCAAAATGTCAGTTTTTGTTTACCTGAAAACGTATTTCACTCTTGGTTTGCAAAAATAAGATTTTGTTCAGTACAGAATCCTAGATTAACAGATATATCCCTTCCTATTTGGGCTATACCATTCTACTATCATCTGACTTCCATTGCTATTATTGAAGAGTCAGCTTCCATTTAAGTTGTCATTCTTTTCTATATAATTATTTTTCCCTGGATGCTTTTAAGAAATTATTATTGTTAATGAGTTACATTCAGAAATTTCCTAATGAAATCATAGCATTGCTGGAAAAACACCACATGCCATGATTCTCATAATACATTGTTGGATACTATTTGCAAATAATGTATCTAGGATTTTTGCTTCATATTAGGATTTGCACTTACTTTACTCTTTGCATGGAATTATCTGCAATGCCCTTGACTGGCTTTTTCTTGTCAGTCAGAATTCAACATAAGTGTACCCTTCTCTACTGGACCTTCCCTTTCCAGGCAATCTAACAAGAACCCCCCTTCACCCTCCATAACACCATCATGTTTACATTTTTTCGTAACAATCACAACTAAAATTATCCTACGATATGCTTGCTAAAGTTTCTATTTCTGTACACTTTCACCCTCCCTTCTCAGACCTGTGTGAGTGCAGAAATTTCCCAGTGGATCCTCTTTGTTCCTCATGGAAAAGAGCAAGAGTGCTCAAACTTCTTTTGCTCTGACATCTTGGACAAAGTCTTTTAAGTCAGAGGATTACTGACATATCATTTCTTTTGACTCAGAGTTTGAAGAAGACACATAGAGATTCATGTCACCAAACTGCCTGGGTCACAGCTCTTTATTTTGCCACAGTTATATTAAAAAATAAAATACCATCATTAATGAGGCATCTCTATACATATTAATTTAGAGCACTGTCCATTTTACATGTTAAATAAAACAGCATAATAATTTAAACAGGATGATACTGTTTTTCATAAAATAAAAAGAAATATTTGCATGTTTGGATGTATTATTTTCACTCATATTAATGTAAAGGAGTTTGGAGATAGTATTATAGTGGTGGAGAGGGAGAATTTCAGTTTATTGTAACTTCTCCCTAAAAGTTTTAAGCATATAGGTAATTTCACTTCCTTTTTTTGTTTTAGTAAATTTAGAAAATAATAAAAGTTAGACAGAAAAAAAGTCAGAAATTCACCATGGATTCCATTAACCAAAATCTGATTCATTACTTTAAAAATAAATAAATAAACATAAAACTTGTTACTCATAAAGCTCTGCTTTCTTTCTTACTCTATTCTTAGAAATATAGATTAAGCTTATGACAGTTTCCAGCTTTTATTAAATATTTCCCAAATTCTATTCATATCTCCAAAATACAACCTCTTACTTGCACTTCATGTTCTATACAAATTTTTTTGCCACCTCATTAATTGGCAAGTACCAGAAATAAGGGCAGCCCTGTTCACACATTCAGTTGACAGAGCTGGTATAACTTTGCTTTTAGGACCTTCAAGCCATCATGTCTAGATATCTGAGAAAGCACTGTTCCAGTCTTCCATCCGTTTAATACCCAAACAATGAACTGTGTAGCACAAAAAGAGCTTAACTCTGCACATTTGATCTGAACAAGGCCATAAAGAAAGAGTGCCCATAAAAGGAGGTCTATATAACTAACTTTCATGGGGGAACAAGAATATATTCTTTTTTATGAGAAATACTTATGCCTTGGAGCCCAACTTTAAGTGACTGCATTTCAATTCTTTCAACTCTTATTACTGGGGAAAATATAAAAGATGGATTACTCTCTGATCTAATGAAACTGAGGTGGCTAGCAGATTGAGCTCTGATACCTTTACTCCATTTTTTGAAATATTTGCAATGCAAATAACTGTTCAAGATTCCTTTGGCTATACTAACATTTATGTGTGTCATACCAAATAAAATAGCTATTTATGAGTTTAAAGAAGAGCATTCCTTGTTCTGTATGTACACACCTGGGCTCACTTCCCTTGAGAAGATGCCTCAACAGCGCTAGGATAATAATAACAGCAGAATAATATTTATAGTGATTGTCCAGAAGTCAACAGGGGATGGCTCACACAATGAGCTCAACCATAACAAGTGTCAGTTTTATCAAGCAGAAAACAAAAGCACAGCCACTTGATGCAATCTAACGTTTCAGCCACAAAAACCACACTGAATCCGAAAGTTAATCGTAGCACGCTCTTGTTCCCAGAATGAAAAAAAGAGGGGAAAAAATATAAAATATTAAACTGTAAACCCTCCAACCCAAATTGGATATAAAACTCTGATCTTTGTCTGCTAATATCACAGATTTTCATTGCTAGAGATCCTTCCTAAAGGTCCAAACTGGGCCACAGACATGTTTTGCTTGAACTACAGAGTAACAAGGAAATCAGGACATTTCCACATATAAAAGTCTTTGAATTATCAGAGGATTTAACAAATTCAGAATGGCGTTCCTACATGGTAACAATCAGACCAACTGAGTAACAGCTGCCCCTTTGTGAGTCATTTCTTTTCCAGTTGAGCACATTCCCCTCTTGTCTTTCATTTCCTACACCTTTACTAATTTATTAACAGTCATTACTTGTCTGGTACCTCTTGGTATTTGAGTTTGTATTCCCCAGTACAAATAAATCCTTCTCTATTATTGCTCCAGAGTTAGGTTTTATCATCAAGGACTGGACATCCTAGGAGAAGCTCTAAGATGGACATTGTGGTGTGAAAGAATTTGCAATGCACACTAGCTGAGGCTTAGAGGTTCTAAAATGACTTATCTATGGCAATTAAGAAACTCGAAAGAAAAGGGATAAATGAGGTTCACACTTCATAAGAAGAATTTGGAAGAGAACAGCATGGTGGTATAGTAGAGGAATCCAGAGCCCAATGCTACCTCTGACTCTGCTTTGGGCAGATTATCTTACTTTTCTAGGTCAGTTTCCTCATCCGTCAGGTGAGGGAATTGTGCCCAATGATAAGAAGGGCCCCTTCCAACTCCTGGTTTCTGTATGATTGCCAAACTAAGGGAAGAATTCTCTCTTTCTTAATCCTTCCTGGCTCCAGAGAATAAGTATAGAAGGAGAGAGCATGTTTATGTCTACATTCTAATTGTTGGTAGCTTTTATAAAAGGAAAATTATATCTAATCAGTATTTTCCAATAAAATAAAATAATTTCTCTTTGCTTTAATCATCTTGAATCCTCATCATCTAGCATAAGGCAACATGCAATAAGATATGTTGAAGATCTGAAAGACTGCCCCAAAATGTCTAGATTTCTGGGAATACCCTGATGATTATAGATATTCCAAATATGATTTTCTAAATCTATAGTGATGGCCATATTTTAGTGACTTTATTCTAGGGTTTCTGACAGGCACTTAACATGGATTATCTTATTTAATTCAGATCTCTACTTTACTAACACAGAAGTCATTCATTCCTAAGAATCCCTATATGTTCCCTCTCAAATGACAATTTCAATGCCATATTATGAAGGTTAAATCACTGAGGTTCAGAAATGGGAAAACATAAATACAGAAGAGGACAAGAAGACTTCCTACTGCACAGAGTAACTAACCATGAAATCTTCATGAGTAGTTATGAACTTAAGAATTCACATCTGGCCACTCCATCTCCATTTTATTTCTTACATTCTCCAGATGCTTCTCTTTCTGTCAATATATACTTCTTTCCACTTGTACACACACACACACACACACACACACACACACACACACACACACACACACACACACACACACACACACACACACAAAATACTTGTAAATCCTAAGGTTTAAAATGTGTATAAAAAGTAAATTTGTTTTCCTGTCTCCAACTGTGTCTCTACATATACTAATATTTAGCTGATGTTTCATTATAAAATTACTTGGAATGCAAAAAGAAAGCAGTTCCCAGAGAAATTATTAGTTTAGTAAACCTAATGTTTCTTGAAGAAATCACCTAAAAATGTGTAGCCTCACTTTCATCAGCTATAGCAGGGGTTAGCAAACTATTTTCTGTAAAGAGCCAGATAGTAAATATTTGGCCCTTACATACCATCTGGTCTACACTGCAGCTACTCAATTCTCCCACTGAAGCATGAAATTAGCCATAGATAACAAATAAATGAATAAGTGTAGCTATGTTCCAAAAAGAATTTATTTATGGAAATTTTAATTTCATATAATTTTAACATGTCATGAAATATTATTGTTCTTTTTTTATCCAACCATTTAAAATGTAAAAACCACTCTGAACTTACTGGGTGCCAAATCTATCCACACAAAGGTTATATTTGGCCTACAAGACAGATAGCTGGGATCTGACCATATCAAACCACAGTTTGCTGACCCCTGAAATACAGAATGCAGATCAAAAAAATTATCTTAGAGAGTTACTGTGAAGTGCAATAATATTAACCTATGTATGGAGGATTGTTGTAAGATGTCAGAGTAGAAGGACATGAGCTCACCCGTTCATACAGAAACACGAAAATCACAACAAACTGCTGAACAACCATTGACAAAAAAAATGCTGGAACCTCCCAAAAAAGATACCCTGCATCCAAAGACAAAGAAGAAGCCACAATGAGACATCAGGAGGAGCACAATCACAATAAAATCAAATCCTGTACCTGCCAGGTGGGCGACCCACAAACTGGAAAAACATTATACCACAGAAGTTCTCCCAAAGGAGTAAAAGTCCTCAGCCCTACATCAGGCTTACCAGACTGGCAGTGGGGGGGTGTCTGGCAACTGGAGGAGGAGTCCCCAGAGAATCTGGCTTTGAAGTCCAGCAGGGTTTGATCACAGGAATTCTACAGGACTGGGGGAAACAGAAACTTCCCTCTTGGAGGGCTCATACACAGGGTCTTGTGCACACCAAGCCCCAGGGGAAAAAGCAGTGACTTCAATAAGAGACTGGGCCAGACCTACCTGCTAGTATTGGAGGGTCTCCTGCAGAGGCAGGGGTAGCTGTGGCTCACTATGGGGACAAAGACAATGGCAGCAGAAGTTCTGGTGAATACTCATTGATGTGAGCCTTCCTAGAGGCCACCATCCCCCCCACCAAGAACTAGCCCTACTCAACAGCCTGTAGGCTCCAATGCTGGGAGGTCTTAGGCCAAACAACCAACAGGGTGGGCACACAACCCCACTCATCAGCAGACAGGCTGCTTAAAGTCTTCCTGAGCACAGTCCTGCTCACCAGAGGGACAAGACCCAGCTCCACCCACCACAAAGATTCAGTCCCTCCTGCCAGGAAGCCTGCACAAGTCTCTTACACAGCCTCATCCCCCAGAGGGCAGACAGCAGAATAAAGAAGTACTACAATCCTGCAGCCTGTGGAACAGAAACTGCAATCACAGAAAGTTAGACAAAATGAGATAGCAGAGAAATATGTCCCAGATGAAGGAACAAAATAAAACCCCAGAAGAACAATGAAGGGAACAGGAGATAGGCAATCTACCAGAAAAAGCATTCAGGGTAATGATAGTGAAGATGATCCAAGATCTTAGAAAAAGAATAGAGACACAAATTGAGAAGATACAAGAATTGTTTAACAAAGACCTAGAAGAACTAAAGAACAAACAAACAGAGATGAACAATACAGTAACTGAAATGAAAAATAGACTAGAAGGAATCAATAGTAGAGTAACGGAGGCAGAAGAACAGATAAGTGAGATGGAAGACAGAATGGTGGAAATCACTGGCACAGAAAAGAATAAAGAAAAAAGAATGAAAAGATATTAAGACAGTCTAAGAGATCTGTGGGACAACATTAAATGCACCAACATTCACATTATAGGGATCCCAGAAGGAGAAGAGAGAGAGAAAGGACCTGAGAAAATATCTGAAGAGATAATAGATGAAAACTTCCCTAACATGGCAAAGGAAACAATCACCCAAGGAAGCACAGAGAGTCCCAGGCAGGATAAACCCAAGGAGGAACACACCAAGACACATAGTAATCCAACGGACACAAAATAAAGACAAAGAAAAAATATTAAAAGCACCAAGGGAAAAGCAACAAATAACATACAAGAGAATTAAGATTATCAGCTTATTTCTCAGCAGAAACTCTGCAGGCCAGAAGGGAGTGGCACAATATATTTAAAGTGATGAAAGTGAAGAACCTACAACCAAGAATACTCTACCCAGCAAGGTTCTCATTCAGGTTCAAAAGAGAAATCAAAAGTTTTACAGGCAAGCAAAAGCTAAGAGAATTCAGTACCACCAGACCAGCTTTGTAACAATGCTAAAGGAACTTTTCTAGGCAGAAAAGAAAAGACCACTACTAAAAACAAGAAAATTATGAATGGAAAACCTCATCAGTAAAGGCAAACATACAGTAAAGGTAGGGAATAATCTGCACACAAATATGATATCAAAACCAAAAAATTGTGAGAAGAAGAAAGCACAAATACTAGATATTGGAAATGCATTTGAAATTAAAAGACCAGAAACTTAAAATAATCTTGTTTATATATAGACTGCTATGTCAAAACCTCATGGTAACTGCAAACTGAAAATCTACAACAGATACACACACAAAATAGAAAAAGAATCCGAACACAACACTAAAATTAGTCATCAAATCACAAGAGAAGAGAATAAAAGAGCAAGGGAAGAAAAAAGACCTACAAAAACAAATCCAAAACAATTAAGAAAATGGGAATAGGAACATACATTTTGATAATTACCTTAAAGGTAAATGGATTAAATTCTCCATCCAAAAGACACAGAATGACCGAATGGATACAAAAACAAGACCTGTATATATGCTGTATACAAGAGACCCATTTTACATCTAGGGATACATACAGACTGAAAGTGAGGGGATGGAAAAAGATATTCCATGCAAATGGAAATCGAAAGTTGGAGTAGCAATACTCATATCAGACAAAATAGACTTTAAAATAAAGATTGTTACAAGAGACAAAGGACACTACATAATGATCAAGAGATCAATCCAAGAAAAAGATATAACAATTCTGAATATATAGGACCCAACATAGGAGCATCCCAATATATAAAGCAAATATTAACAGCCATGAAAGGAGAACTCAACAATAACACAATAATATTGGGGGACTTTAACATCCCACTTTCATCAATGGAAAGATCATCCAGACAGAAGATCAATAAGGAAACACAGGCCTTAAATAACACATTAAACCAGATGAACTTAATTGCTATTTAAAGAGCATTCCATCCAAAAGCAGCAAAACACATATTCTTCTCAAGTGCACATGGAACATTCTCCAGCATTGATCACATGCTGGAACACAAAGGAGCCTTAGTAAATTTAAGAAAATTGAAATCATATCAAGCAATTTTTCCAATGACAGCACTATGAGATTAGCAGTCAACTACAAGAAAAATAAAAAACTTTAAAAAACACAAACACGTGGAGACTAAACAATATGCTACTAAACAACCAATATTTCACTGCAGAAATCAAAGAGGAAATCAAATAATACCTAGAGACAAATAAAAGTGAAAGCACAATGATGCAAAACCTATGGGGCACAGCAAAAGCAGTTCTGAGAGGGAAGTATATAGCAATACAATATGACCTCAGGAAATAAGAAAAATCACAAATAAACAATCTAAACTTACAACTAAAGCAACTAGAGAAAGGAGAACAAAACCAAAAGTTAGTAGAAGGAAAGAAATCATAAAGATCAGAGCAGCAATAAATGAAATAGAAACAAATAAAATAATAGAAAAGATCAATGAGACTAAGAACTGGTTTTTTGAAAAGATAAACAAAATTGATAAACTTTTAGCCAGACTCATCATGAAAAAAAGGGAGAGGGCTCAAATCAATAAAATTAGAAATTAAAAAGGAAAAGTTACAACGGACACCATAGAAATACAAAGGATCATAATAGACTACTCCAAGCAACCATATGCCAATAAAATGGACAACCTGGAAGAAATGGACAAATTCTTAGAAAGGTACACTCTCCCAAGACTGAAACAGGTAGAAATAGAAAAGATGAACAGACCAACCACAAGTACTGAAACTGACACTGTGACTTAAAATATTCCAACAAACAAAAGTCCACAACCAGATGGTTTCACAGTTGAATTCTATCACACATGTAGAGAAGACTTAACACTTATTCTTCTGAAACTCTTCAAAAAAATTGCAGAGGAAGGAAAACTCCCAACCTCATTCTATGAGGCTGCCATCACACTGATACCAAAACCAGATGAAGATACCACAAAAAATTATTACAGGGCAATATCACTGACAAAAATAAACACAAAAATCCTCAATAAAATACTAGCAAAAACAACCCAACAATACATTAAAAGAATCATACACCATGATGAAGTGGGATTTATCCCAGTGATAAAAGGATTTTTCAATATCCACAAATCAATCAGTGTGACACACCACATCAACAAAGTGAAGAATAAAAACCATATGATCATCTCAACAGATGCAGAAAAGCTTTTGACAAAATTCAACACACATTTATGATAAAAACCCTGCAGAAAGTGAGCAAAGAGGGAACATACATCAACATAATAAAGGCCATGTATGACAAGCCTAGAGCTAACATCAGACTCAACAGTAAAAAGCTGAAATTCTCCTCTAAAATCAGGAACAAGCCAAGGATGTCCAATCTCGCCATTTTTATTCAACATAGTTTTGGAAGTCCTAGCCACAGCAATCAGAGAAGAAAAAGAAATAAAAGGAATGCAAATCAGAAAAGAAGAAGTAAAACTGTCACTGTTTGGAGATGACACAATACTACACATAGACGATCCTAAAGATGCTACCAGAAAACTACTAGAGCTCATCAAAGAATTCGGTAAAGGGGAAGGATACAAAATTAATCCACAGAAGTCTCCTGCATTTCTATATACTAACAATGAAACATCAGAAAAAAATTAAGGAAACAATCCCACTTACAATAATGTGCAACAAAAAGAATAAAATACCTAGGAATAAACCTACCTAAGGAGGCAAAAGACCTGTATGCAGAAAACTATAAGATACTGATGAAAGAAATCAAAGACAACACAAATAGATGGAGAGATATACTATGTTCTTCGATTGGAAGAATCAATACTGTGAAAATGACTATACTACCCAAAGCAATCTACAGATTCAATGCAATCCCTATCAAATTACCAATGATATTTTTCACAGAACTAGAACAAAAAATTTCACAATTTTTATGGAAGCACAAAAGACCTTGAATAGCAAAAGCAATCTTGAGAAACAAGAAAGGAGCTGGAGGAATCAGGCTCCCTGACATCAGACTACACTATAAAGCTACAGTCATCAAGACAGTATGGTACTTGCACAAAAACAGAAATGTAGATTAATGGAACAGGATAGAAAGCCCAGAGATAAACCCACACAACTATGGTCACCTAATCTATGACAAAGGAGGCCAGAATACACAATGGAGCAAAGATAGCCTCTTCAACAAGTGCTGTTGGGAAAACTGGACAGCTACATGTAAAAGAATGAAATTAGAACACTCCTTAACACCACATCAAAAAACACTCAAAAAGGATTACAGACCTAAATGTAAGTCCAGATGCTATAAAACTCTTAGAGGAAAACACAGGCAGAACACACTCTGACACAAATTGTAGCAAGATCTTTTTCGACTCACCTCATAGAGTAATGAGAATTTAAAAAATAAACAAATGGGACCTAATGAAACTTAAAAGCTTTTGTACAGCAAAGGAAACCATGAACAAGATGAAAAGACAACCCTCAGAATGGGAGAAAATATTTGCAAACGAAGCAAATGACAAAGGATTAATCTCCAAAATATACAAAAAGCTCATGCAGCTCAATATCAAAAAATAACAAATCCAATCAAAAAATGGGCAGAAGACCTAAACAGACATTTCTTCAAAGAAGACATACAGATGGCCAAGAGGCACAAGAAAAGATGCTCAATATCACTAATTATTAGAGAAATGCAATTCAAACTACAGTGAGGTATCACCTCACACCAGTCAGAATGGCCATCATCAAACAATCTACAAACAATAAATGCTGGAGAGGGTGTGGAGAAAAGGGAAACCTCATGCACTGTTGGTGGAAATGCAAATTGGTACAGCCACTATGGAGAACAGTATGGAGATTCCTTAAAAAACTAAATATAGAACTACCATATGACCCAGCAATACAACTACTGGGCATATGTCCAGGGAAACCCATAATTAAAAAAGACACATGCACCCCAATGTTCACTGCAGCACTGTTTACAATAGCCAGGACATGGAAGCAACCTAAATGCCCATCAGCAGAGGAATGGATATAGATGATGTGGTACATATATACAATGGAATATTAGCCATAAAAATGAACGAAATAGGCACATTTGTAGAGACATAGATGGACCTAGAGACTGTCATACAGAGTGAAGTAAGTCAGAAAGAGAAAAACAAATATCGTATATTAATGCATATGTATGGAATCCGAACAGTTGGTATAGACTATCTTATTTACAAAGCAGAAATAGAGACACAGACTTAGAGAACAAACATATGGATACTGGGGGTGTGGGGGTGGGTCGGATGAATTGGGAGATCGGGATTGACATATATACACTATTGATACTATATATAAAATATATAACTAATGAGAACCTACTGTAAAGCACAGAGAACTCTACTCAATGCTCTGTGGTGACCTAAATGAGAAGGAAATCCAAAAAAGGGGACATAAGTTAAGTATAGCTGATTCACTTTGCTGTACAGTATAAACTAACAAAACATTGTAAAGCAACTATACTCCCATAAAAAATTTTTGTAATTAAAAAAATAAAATTAAAAAAAATTCCATTTACCATCCTATCAAAAAGAATAAAATACCTAGGAATAAGCTCACCTAAGGAGGCAAATGACCTGTAGTCCAAACACTATAAGATGCTGATGAAAGAAATCGAAGATGACACAAACAGATGAAAAGATATACCATGTTCTTAGATTGGAAGAATCAATATTGTCAAAATGACTATACTATCCAAGGCAATCTACAGATTCAATGCAATCCCTATCAAATTACCAATGGCATTTTTCACAGAACTGGAACAAAACATCTTAAAATTTGTATGGAGACACAAGAAATCCTGAATAGCCAAGGCAACCTTGAGAAAGAATAAAGGAGCTAGAGGAATCAGGTGCCCTGACTTCAGACTACACTACAAAGCTACAGTCATCAAAACAGTATGGTACTGGCACAAAAATAGAAATATAGATCAATGGAACAGGATAGAAAGCCCAGAAAAAAGACCCATGCACCTATGGTCAATTAATCTACAACAAGAACTCAAGACTATACAATGGAGGAAAGACAGTCTCTTCAATAAATGGTTCTGGGAAAACTGGACAGCTATGGGTAAAAGAATGAAATTAGAACATTCTTTAACACCATACACAAAAGTAAACTCAAAATGGATTAAAGACCTAAGTGTAAGACTGGATACTATAAAACTCTCAGAGTAAAACATAGGGAGAACACTCTCTGACATAAATCACAGCAGATCTTTTTCCATCTGTCTCCCAGCATAATGGAAATAAAAACAAAAATTAAAAAATGGGACCTAATTAAACTCAAAAGCTTTTGCACAGCAAAGGAAACCATAAACAAAACAAAAAGACAAACCACAGAATGGGAGAAAATATTTGCAAACAATGCCACAAACAAGGGATTAGTCTCCAAAATTTACAAAAAGCTCATAAGGCTCAATATCAAAAAAACAAACAACCCAATCAAAAACTGGGCAGAAGACCTAAACAGACATATCTCCAAAGAAGACAAACAGATGGCCAAGAAGCACATGAAAATATGCTCAACATTGCTAATTATTAGAGAAATGCAAATCAAAACTACAATGAGATATCACCTCACACCAGTCAGAATGGCCATCATCAAAAAATCTACAAACCATAAATGCTGGAGAGAGTGTGGAGAAAAGGGAACCCTCCTACACTGTTGGTGGGAATGTAAATTGGTACAGCCACTATGAAGAACAGTATGGAGGTTCCTTTAAAAACTAAAAATAAAGCTACCATATGATCCTGCAATCCCATTCCTGGGCATATATCCAGAGAAATCCATAATCCAAAAGGGTACATGCACCCCAATGTTCACTGCATCCCTGTTTACAATAGCCAAGACATGAAAGCAACTTAAATGTCCATCAACAGAGGAATGGATAAAGAAGCTGGTACATATATATTCAATGGAATATTATTCAGCCATTTAAAAGACTGAAATAATGCCATTTGCAGCAACATGGATGGACCTGGAGATTATCATACTAAGTGAAATAAGTAAGAGAGAGAAAGACAAATATCATATGATATCACTTATATGCAGAAGCTAAAAAAAAAAATGATACAAATGAACTTATTTGCAAAACAGAAACAGACTCACAGACTTAGAAAATGAACTTATGGTTACCAGGGGAAGGGTGGGGGAGGGATAGATGGGGAGTTTGGGGTTGACATGAACACACTGCTATATTTAAAATAGATAACCAACAAGGACCTACTGTATAGCAAGGGAACTCTGCCCAATATTCTGTAATAACCTAAATGAGAAAAGAATTTGAAAAAGAATAGATATATGTATAACTGAAACACTTTGCAGTGCATCTGAAACTAACACAACATTGTTAATCAACTATACTCCAATATAAAATAAAAATAATTTAAATTAACCTATGTAAACTACTTTATGTAGTGTCTATAACATAATATATTGTCATTAAATATTTATAATAAAAATTATTACTGATAGCTAAGATTTTTTCTTTTGTTTAATCCGTGTCCTTTTAAAAGCTTAATCATAGATAAGCATTAGGTTAGGATTTCTAACTCTAATAGAATTAGAAAAATAAAACTCAAGATGTTTCATTACTGCTTATTATAATGAAAATTTTGTTAGCCGCAGGGGCTTATTTTTAGTTCCAGTTTAGACAATCTACCATTATTATTTTACATTGGATCTGTGCAATTTGTTTCCTAAATGTCTTCAATATTCATAATACAACTTTTCTAAGTCATCATGGATTGTCAGTGAAGAGAAAGAGAGCCTCAGAGTTTCATGGATAGTTAAAATCACAAAAGGAGTATCACAGTCCATGGCTATCAAAGTACCATATTAAAAAGGAGGATTACAGTAAGCCAAGTCCCATTACACTCTATCAATAATACACATTGCTGTACTCAGCAATTCAGACTATTGAAGGATATTTGAGATGGTTGTGTACACCAGAGGGAGCAGAGATGCAGTGTTAATGTTCTCAATCCTTCACTTGCTAAGCATCATCAGCAAAGATTGGTAGAAGCTTCTCTGTGAAGAACAATTTCCAGCAAATCAACCTTATATTCATTAAAATGAAGAAAGTTCACTGTTCATACTCTTGTGAGAATACACATAACTCTGTTGTTGCTATCAAATTTGTAGATGACACAAAGCTGTTAGTAAGAGGGAATATATTAGATGGCACAATCAAGATGACAAAATATACATGCTATCATTTGCAACTGAACAAAACAAAAAAAATTTAAAGAGATGTAGCTTGCATGGAAGAAAAACTTACCCTCCACTCAAACCTGGTCAGACCGTTCCTGGGGTTGCGTTCAACTCTTGGCAAGGTGTTCTATAAATCTAGAGACAATGGGCCATAATCAAGTCAGCACAGAGCAAAGCAGTTTTGATGATAAAAGGACTTAAAGCCATAACACAGGAAGGATGGGTAAGGGAAATAAGAAAGTTTAATTTTTTTTAAAAAATGAGAGACTTAGATGGCATAGGATAACCGTCTTCAAACAGTTGGAGAATTCTCATATGCAATTGTTCTCCTTAATCTAAATATCCAAAGAGAGAAGATAAGTCCAGTCCAGAGACTGGATGCTACAAGGAGACTGATTTCTACCAATGTAAGAAAAAGTATTTAATAGCGTCATTGAAAGATGGAATGTGCTACCTTATGAGGTGAAGTCTGCCTTTCTGCAAGTGTACAGCTTGGGAGGGATGACCACTTGGTGGGAATGTTGGAAAGGAGATTCGAATACCACTTTGATGATATGGCCAAAATACTTATCAAGAATCATTCTAACCTTGGCAGTCTGTTTCTATCTCTAAAAAGATCTTGAGATGGCTCAATGCCCATGCTGATGGTTTAGGAACAACTTATATTCCTTAGATAATTTTCCAACCTAGGAACAGGATTGTTCTAGGATCTAAGAAAATTAATTACAATATTTGATCAACCTGAAAAAAAAGAGATGAGAGATTTCTTTCAAAATCAAAATTTTCAGTGAAAATAGCCCAATAAAACATAACACAAAATTTTAATGTAGTGTCTTCTTTTTCAAAGTGTATCCTCCAAATTTTATAATTAATTAATTACAATATTTGATCAACCTGAAAAAAAAGAGATGAGAGATTTCTTTCAAAATCAAAATTTTCAGTGAAAATAGCCCAATAAAACATAACACAAAATTTTAATGTAGTGTCTTCTTTTTCAAAGTGTATCCTCCAAATTTTATAATTAACATGTTTTTCTTCTACAATACAAACTTGCCTCAATTTTTTTTTTTTTTTTTTTTTTTTTGGTACGCAGGCCTCTCACTGTTGTGGCCTCTCCCGTTGCAGAGCACAGGCTCCGGATGCGCAGG